>NW_019236978.1:60155-200555 GCF_002742605.1 Olea europaea var. sylvestris
ATTTAGGCCTCCGAATAATTAATTTCCGTAATAATTATGTCAGTTTGAAGAAGTGTTGGAAAGAAAATTTACAAAGAAAAATCACACCAAGGGCAGTTTCGGCATTTGTCGCGACGGTGTCGGAATAGTTCGAAATTTGGCTAGTTGATTGGAAATGGCCCGAGAAATTGGAGTCGGGGCACATACCGGGGATCACGGGATTTTAGCGAAATTCCTTCGTTTAGGCTGTTGAATAAATAATTTCCATATTAATTATGCTAGGCTGAAGAAGTATTGGACAGAAAATTAACAAAGAAAAACTGCACCCGGAGAAATTTTGTCATTTGTCGTGACGATGTCGGAATGGTCCGAAATTTGGCAGGTTGATTGGAAACGCTCCAAGAAATTGGACTCGGGGCACAGACCTGGGATCACGGGATTTTAACTAAATTCCTTCGCATAGGCCTCCGAATAATTAATTTCCGAATTAATTATGTCTGGTTGAAGATGTGTTGGACAGAAAATTAACAACGCAAAACCACACTAGGGGCAACTTTGTCATTTGTCGCGACGGTGTCGGAATGGGTCGAAAATTGGCAGGTTAATTGGAAATGGGGACTCGGGGCACAGACCCGGGATCACGGGATTTTAGCTAAATTCCTTCGTTTAGGCCTTCGAATAAATAATTTCCGTATTAATTATGTCAGGTTGAAGAAGTGTTGGACAGAAAATTAACAAAGAAAAACCGTACCAGGGGTAATTTCGTCATTTGTCGCGACGGTATCGGAATGGGCCGAAATTTGGCAGGTTGATTGGAAATGGCCCCAAAAATTGGACTCGGGGCATAGACCCGGGATCACGGGATATTAGCTAAATTCCTTCCCATAGGCCTCCGAATAATTAATTTCCATATTAATTTTGTCAGGCTGAAGAGGTATTGGACAGAAAATTAACGTAAAACTGCACGAGGGGCAATTTCGTCATTTGTCGCGATTGTGTCGAAATGGACCGAAATTTGGCAGGTTGAAGATGTGTCGGAAAGAAAATTAACAACACAAAATCGCACCACGAGCAATTTTTTTATTTGTCGCGACGGTCTCAGAATGGCCCGAAATTTGGCAGATTGGTTGGAAACAGCCCTAGAAATTGGACTCAGGGTACAGACCCGGGATCACAGAATTTTAGCCAAATTCCTTCATTTAGGCCTCCGAATAATTAATTTCTGTAATAATTATGTCAGTTTGAAGAAGTGTTGGATAGAAAATTTACAAAGAAAAATCGCACCAGGGGCAGTTTCGGCATTTTCGCGACGGTGTCGGAATTGTCCAAAATTTGGCTAGTTGATTGGAAACAGCCCGAGAAATTGGAGTCGGGGCACATACCTGGGATCACGGGACTTTAGTGAAATTCCTTCATTTAGGCCTCTGAATAAATAATTTCCACATTAATTATGCTAGGCTGAAGAAGTATTGGACAGAAAATTAACAAAGAAAAATCGCACCGGGAGAAATTTCGTCATTTGTCTCGACGGTGTCAGAATGGGTCGAAATTTGGCAGGTTGATTGGAAATGGCCCCAGAAATTGGACTCGGGGCACGGACTTGGGATCACGGGATTTTAGCCAAATTTCTTCATTTAGCCCTCCGAATAATTAATTTTCGTATTAATTATGTCAGGTTTAAGATGTGTTGGACAGAAAATTAACAAAGAAAAACCGCACCAGGGGTAATTTCGTCATTTGTCGCCATGGCGTCGGAATGGGCCGAAATTTAGTAGGTTGATTGGAAACCGTCCCAGAAAATGGACTTGGTACCCGTACCCGGGATCACGAGATTTTAGCCAAATTCCTTCGTTTAGGCCTCCGAATAATTAATTTCCATATTAATTATGTCAGGTTCAAGAAGTGTTGGACAGAAAATTAACAAAGAAAAACCGCACCAAGGGAAATTTTGTCATTTGTCGCGACGTTGTCGGAATGGGCCGAAATTTGGCAGGTTAATTAGAAACGGCCCGAGAAATTGGACTCAGGGCACAGACTCTGGATCATGGGATTTTAGCCAAATTCCTTCATTTAGGCCTCCGAAAAATTAATTTTCGTATCAATTATGTCAGGTTGAAGATGTGTTGGATAGAAAATTAACAACGAAAAACCGTACCAGGGGCAATTTTGTCATTTGTCGCGACGGTGTCAAAATGGGCCGAAATTTGGGAGGCTGATTGGAAACGGCCCCAGAAATTGGACTCGGGGCACATACCCGGGATCACGGGATTTTTTGCCAAATTCCTTCGTTTAGGCCTCCGAATAATTAATTTTGGTATTAATTAAGGTTGAAGATGTGCTGGATATAAAATTAACAACACAAAACCGCACCCGGGGCAATTTTGTCATTTTTCGTAACGGTGTCGGAATGGGCCGAAATTTAGCAGGTTGATTGGAAACAGCCCCAGAAATTGGACTCGGGGTACATACCCGGGATCACGGGATTTTAGCCAAATTCCTTCATTTAGGTCTCCGAATAATTAATTTTCGTATTAATTATGTCAGGTTGAAGATGTGTTGGACAGAAAATTACCAGCGCAAAATTGCACCAGTGGCAATTTCGTCATTTGTCGCGATGGTGTCGGAATGGACCGAAATTTGCCAGGTTGATTGGAAACGGCCCCAGAAATTGGACTCGGGGCACACACCCAGGATCACGGGATTTTAGCCAAATTCGTTCGTTTAGGCCTCCGAATAATTAATTTCCATATTATTTATGTTAGGTTGAAGACGTGTTGTACAGAAAATTAACAGAGACAAACCGCACCAAGGGAAATTTCGTCATTTGTCGTGACGGTGTCGGAACGGGTCGAAATTGGGCAGGTTGATTGGAAACGGCACCCGGGATCATAGGATTTTAGCCAAATTCCTTCGTTTAGGCCTTCGAATAATTAATTTCTGTATTAATTATGTTAGGTTGAAGAAGTGTTGGACAGAAAATTAACAAAGAAAAATCGCACCAAGGGCAATTTCGTCATTTATCACGACGAAGTCGGAATGGGCCGAAATCTGGCAGGTTGATTGGAAACAGCCCTAGAAATTGGACTCGGGGCATGGACCCGAGATCACAGGATTTTAGCCAAATTCCTTCGTTAAGGCCTCCGAATAATTAATTTTCGTATTAATTATGTCAGGCTGAAGATGTGTTGGATAGAAGATTAAAAATGCAAAACTGCACCAAGGGCAGTTCTTTCATTTGCCACAATGGCTTTGGAATGGGCCAAATTTGGAAGGTTGATACGAAACGGCCATAGAAATTGGAGTCGAGGCACAGATCCGAGATCACGGGATTTTACCCAAATTCCTTCGTTCAGGCCTCCGAATAATTAATTTTCGTACTAATTATGTCAGGTTGAAGTAGTGTTCGATAGAAAATTAACAACGCAAAACCGCACCCAGGACAATTTCGTCATTTGTCGCGACGGTGCTGAAATGGGCCGAAATTTGGCAGGCTGATAGGAAATGACCCCAGAAATTGGAGTCGGGGCACAGACCCTGGATCATGGGATTTTAGCCAAATTCCTTCTTTTAGACTTCCGAATAATTAATTTTCATATTAATTATGTCAGGTTGGAAAAGTGTTGGATAGAAAATTAACAACGTAAAATCGTACCAGGGGCAATTTTGTCATTTGTCACAACAATGTCGGAATAGGCCGAAATTTGGCAGGTTGATTGGAAACGGCCCTAGAAATTGGAGTTGGGGCAGAAAATCCGAGATCATAGGATTTTAGCCAACTTTCGTCGTTTATGTCTCCGAATAATTAATTTTCATATTAATTATGTCAGGTTGAAAAAGTGTTGGACAGAAATTTAACAACGCAAAGCCTCACTAGGGGCAATTTCATCATTTGTCGCAACAGCGTCGGAATGGGCCGAAATTTGGCAAGTTGATTGGAAACAGCCCCAGAATTCGGACTCGCGGCACAGGCACGAGATCACGGTTTTTTAGCCAAATTCCTTCGTTTAGGCCTCCGAATAATAAATTTCCGCATTAATTATGTCAGGTTGAAGATGTGTTGGATAGAAAATTAACAAAGAAAAACCGCACCAGGGGTAATTATGTCATTTGTCGCGATGGTGTCGGATTGGGCCGAAATTTGGCAGGTTGATTAGAAACGGCCCCAGAAATTGGACTCAAGGCACATACCCGGGATCACGGGATTTTTTGCCAAATTCCTTCGTTTAGGTCTCCGAATAATTAATTTTGGTATTAATTAAGGTTGAAGATATGCTGGATATAAAATTAACAACACAAAACCGCACCCGGGGCAATTTTGTCATTTTTCGCAACGGTGTCGGAATGGGCCGAAATTTAGCAGGTTGATTGGAAACAGCCCCAGAAATTGGACTCGGGGTACATACCCGGGATCACGGGATTTTAGCCAAATTCCTTCATTTAGGTCTCCGAATAATTAATTTTGGTATTAATTATGTCAGGTGGAAGATGTGTTGGACAGAAAATTACCAGCGCAAAATTGCACCAGTGGCAATTTCGTCATTTGTCGCGACGGTGTCGGAATGGGCCGAAATTTGCTAGGTTGATTGGAAACGGCCCCAGAAATTGGACTCGGGGCACACACCCAGGATCACGGGATTTTAGCCAAATTCGTTCGTTTAGGCCTCCGAATAATTAATTTCCGTATTATTTATGTTAGGTTGAAGACATGTTGGACAGAAAATTAACAGAGACAAACCGCACCAAGGGAAATTTCGTCATTTGTCGTGACGGTGTCGGAATGGGTCGAAATTGGGCAGGTTGATTGGAAACGGCCCCAGAAATTGGACTCGGGGCACACACCCAGGATCACGGGATTTTAGCCAAATTCGTTCGTTTAGGCCTCCGAATAATTAATTTCCGTATTATTTATGTTAGGTTGAAGACATGTTGGACAGAAAATTAACAGAGACAAACCGCACCAAGGGAAATTTCGTCATTTGTCGTGACGGTGTCGGAATGGGTCGAAATTGGGCAGGTTGATTGGAAACGGCACCCGGGATCACAGGATTTTAGCCAAATTCCTTCGTTTAGGCCTTCGAATAATTAATTTCCGTATTAATTATGTTAGGTTGAAGAAGTGTTGGACAGAAAATTAACAAAGAAAAATCGCACCAAGGGCAATTTCTTCATTTATCACGACGAAGTCGAAGTCGGAATGGGCCGAAATCTGGCAGGTTGATTGGAAACGGCCCCAGAAATTGGACTCGGGGCATAGACCCGAGATCACAGGATTTTAGCCAAATTCCTTCGTTAAGGCCTCCGAATAATTAATTTTCGTCTTAATTATGTCAGGCTGAAGATGTGTTGGATAGAAGATTAAAAATGCAAAACTGCACCAAGGGCAGTTCTTTCATTTGCCGCAATGGTTTTGGAATGGGCCAAATTTGGAAGGTTGATACGAAACGGCCATAGAAATTGGAGTCGAGGCATAGATCCGGGATCACGGGATTTTACCCAAATTCCTTCGTTTAGGCCTCCGAATAATTAATTTCCGCACTAATTATGTCAGGTTGAAGTAGTGTTCGATAGAAAATTAACAACGCAAAACCGCACCCAGGACAATTTCGTCATTTGTCGCGACGGTGTCGAAATGGGCCGAAATTTGGCAGGTTGATAGGAATCAACCCCAGAAATTGGAGTCGGGGCACAGACCCGGGATCATGGGATTTTAGCCAAATTCCTTCGTTTAGACCTCCGAATAATTAATTTTCACATTAATTATGTCAGGTTGGAAAAGTGTTGGATAGAAAATTAACAACGTAAAACCGTACCAGGGGCAATTTTGTCATTTGTCACAACAATGTCGGAATAGGCTAAAATTTGGGAGGTTGATTGGAAACGGCCCTAGAAATTGGAGATGTAGCAGAAAACCCGAGATCATAGGATTTTAGCCAACTTCCGTCGTTTATGTCTCCGAATAATTAATTTTCATATTAATTATGTCAGGTTGAAAAAGTGTTGGACAGAAATTTAACAACGCAAAGCCTCACTAGGGGCAATTTCGTCATTTGTCGCAACAGCGTCGGAATGGGCCGAAATTTGGCAAGTTGAATGGAAACAGCCCCAGAATTTGGACTCGCGGCACAGGCACGGGATCACGGTTTTTTAGCCAAATTCCTTCGTTTAGGCCTCCGAATAATAAATTTCCGCATTAATTATGTCAGGTTGAAGATGTGTTGGATAGAAAATTAACAAAGAAAAACCGCACCAGGGGTAATTATGTCATTTGTCGCGATGGTGTCGGATTGGGCCGAAATTTGGCAGGTTGATTAGAAACGGCCCCAGAAATTGGACTCAAGGCACATACGCGGGATCACGGGATTTTTTGCCAAATTCCTTCGTTTAGGCCTCCGAATAATTAATTTTGGTATTAATTAAGGTTGAAGATGTGCTGGATATAAAATTAACAACACAAAACCGCACCCGGGGCAATTTTGTCATTTTTCGCAACTGTGTCGGAATGGGCCGAAATTTAGCAGGTTGATTGGAAACAGCCCCAGAAATTGGACTCGGGGTACATACCCGGGATCACGGGATTTTAGCCAAATTCCTTCATTTAGGTCTCCGAATAATTAATTTTCGTATTAATTATGTCAGGTTGAAGATGTGTTGGACAGAAAATTACCAGTGCAAAATTGCACCAGTGGCAATTTTGTCATTTGTCGCGACGGTGTCGAAATGGGCCGAAATTTGCCAGGTTGATTGGAAACGGCCCCAGAAATTGGACTCGGGGCACACACCCAGGATCACGGGATTTTAGCCAAATTCGTTCGTTTAGGCCTCCGAATAATTAATTTTTGTACTATTTATGTTAGGTTGAAGACGTGTTGGACAGAAAATTAACAGAGACAAACCGCACCAAGGGAAATTTCGTCATTTGTCGTGACGGTGTCGGAATGGGTCGAAATTGGGCAGGTTGATTGGAAACGGCACCCGGGATCACAGGATTTTAGCCAAATTCCTTTGTTTTGGCCTTCGAATAATTAATTTCCGTATTAATTATGTTAGGTTGAAGAAGTGTTGGACAGAAAATTAACAAAGAAAAATCGCACCAAGGGCAATTTCGTCATTTATCACGACGAAGTCGGAATGGGCCGAAATTTGGCAGGTTGATTGGAAACGGCCCCAAAAATTGGACTCGGGGCAAAGACCTGAGATCACAGGATTTTAGCCAAATTCTTTCGTTAAGGCCTCCGAATAATTAATTTTCGTATTAATTATGTCGGGCTGAAGATGTGTTGGACAGAAGATTAAAAATGCGAAACTGCACCAAGGGCAGTTCTTTCATTTGCCGCAATGGTTTTGGAATGGGCCAAATTTGGAAGGTTGATACGAAACGGCCATAGAAATTGGAGTCGAGGCACAGATCCGGGATCACGGGATTTTACCCAAATTCCTTCGTTTAGGCCTCCAAATAATTAATTTCCGCACTAATTATGTCAGGTTGAAGTAGTGTTCGATAGAAAATTAACAACGTAAAACCGCACCCAGGACAATTTCGTCATTTGTCGCGACGGTGCCGAAATGGGCCGAAATTTGGCAGGTTGATAGGAAACGACCCCAGAAATTGGAGTCGTGGCACAGACCCGGGATCATGGGATTTTAGCCAAATTCCTTCGTTTAGACCTCCGAATAATTAATTTTCATATTAATTATGTCAGGTTGGAAAAGTGTTGGATAGAAAATTAACAACGTAAAACCGTACCAGGGGCAATTTTGTCATTTGTCACAACAATGTCGGAATAGGCCGAAATTTGGCAGGTTGATTGGAAACGGCCCTAGAAATTGGAGTTGGGGCAGAAAACCCGAGATCATAGGATTTTAGCCAACTTTCGTCGTTTATGTCTCCGAATAATTAATTTTCATATTAATTATGTCAGGTTGAAAAAGTGTTGGACAGAAATTTAACAACGCAAAGCCTCACTAGGGGCAATTTCGTCATTTGTCGCAACAGCGTCGGAATGGGCCGAAATTTGGCAAGTTGATTGGAAACAGCCCCAGAATTTGGACTCACGGCAAAGGCACGGGATCACGGGTTTTTAGCCAAATTCCTTCGTTTAGGCCTCCGAATAATAAATTTCCGCATTAATTATGTCAGGTTGAAGATGTGTTGGATAGAAAATTAACAAAGAAAAACCGCACCAGGGGTAATTATGTCATTTGTCGCGATGGTGTCGGATTGGGCCGAAATTTGGCAGGTTGATTAGAAACGGCCCCAGAAATTGGACTCAAGGCACATACTCGGGATCACGGGACTTTAGCTAAATTCCATCATTTAGGCCTCCTAATAATTAATTTTCATATTAATTATGTGAGGTTGAAGAAGCATTGGACAAAAAATTAACAAAGAAAAATCGCACCAGGGGAAATTTCGTCATTTGTCGCGACGGTGTCGGAAAGGGCCGAAATTTGGTAGGTTGATTGGAAACAGCCCGAGAAATTTGACACGGCGCATAAACCCGGGATCACGGGGCATAAACCCGAGAAATTTCGTCCATTGTCACGACGATGTCGGGATGGGCCGAAATTTGGCAGGTTGATTGGAAACGACCCCATAAATTGGACCGGGGGCACAGACTCGGGATCACGGGATTTTAGCCTAATTTCCTTGTTTAGGCCTCTGAATAATTAATTTCCGTATTAATTACGTTAGGGTGAAAATGTGTTGGACAGAAAATTAACAACGCAAAACCGCACTAGGGGCAATTTTGTCATTTGTCGCGACGCTGTCGGAAAGCGCCGAAATTTGGCACGTTGATTGGAAACGACCCAGAAATTGGAGTCGGGACATAGACACGGGATCATGGGATTTTAGCCAAATTCCTTCGTTTAGGCCTCCGAATAATTAATTTCCGTAATAATTATGTCAGGTTGAAAAAGTGTTAGACAGAAAATTAACAATGCAAAACCCCACTAGTGACAATTTCGTCATTTGTCGTGACGGTGTTAGAGTGGGCCGAAATTTGGTAGGTTGACTGGAAACGGCCCGAGAAATTGGACTCGGGGCATAGACCCGGGATCCCAAGATTTTAGCCAAATCCATTCGTTTAGGCCTCCAAATAATTAATTTCTATATTAATTATGTCAGGCTAAAGAAGTGTTGGACAGAAAATTAACAAAGAAAAACTGCACCAGGGAAAATTTCGTCATTTGTCGCGACGGTGTTGGAATGTGCCGAAATTTGGAAGGTTGATTGGAAACGGCCCCAGAAATTGGACTCGGGGCACAGAGCCGGGATCACGGGATTTTAGCCAAATTCCTTCGTTTAGACCTCTGAAAAATTAATTTCCGTTAATTATGTCGGGTTGAAGATGTGTTGGACACAAGATTAACAACGCAAAATCCCACCAGGGGCAATTTCGTCATTTGTCGCGACGCTATCGGAATGGGCTGAAATTTGGCAGTTTGATTGGAAACGGCTCCAGAAAAGGGCACAGACACGGGATCACGGAATTTTAGACAAATTCCTTTGTTTAGGCCTTCGAATAATTAATTTCCGTATTAATTATGTCAGGTTCAAGAGGTGTGGGACAGAAAACTAATAAAGAGAAACCGCACCAGGGGAAATTTCGTCATTTGTCGCGACGATGCAGGAATGGGCCAAAATTTAGCTGGTTGATTGGAAACGGCCCAAGAAATTGGACTCGGGGCACAGACCCAGGATCACGGGATTTTAGCCAAATTCCTTCGTTTAGGCCTCCGAATAATTAATTTCCGTATTAATTATGTCGGGTTGAAGATGTGTTGGATAGAAAATTAGCAACGCAAAACCACACCAGGGGCAATTTTGTTATTTGTCGCATGGTGTCAGATTGGGTCGAAATTTGGCAGGTTGATTGGAAACAACCCCAGAAATTGGAGTCAGGACATAGATCCGGGATCATGGGATTTTAGCCAAATTCCTTCATTTAGGCCTCCGAATAATTAATTTCCGTAATAATTATGTCAGGTTGAAAAAGTGTTGGACAGAAAATTAACAACGCAAAACCGCACTAGTGACAATTTCATCATTTGTCGCGACGGTGTCGGAGTGGGCCAAAATTTGGTAGGTTGATTGGAAACGACCCCAGAAATTGGACTCGGGGCATTGACTCGGGATCCTGGGATTTTAGCCAAATCCATTCGTTTAGGCCTCCGAATAATTAATTTCCGTATTAATTATGTCAAGCTGAGGAAGTGTTGGACAGAAAATTAACAAAGAAAAACTGCACCAAGGAAAATTTCGTCATTTTTCGCGACGGTGTCGGAATGGGCTGAAATTTGGAAGGTTGATTGGAAACGGCCCCAGAAATTGGACTCGGGGCACAGAGCCGGGATCACGGGGTTTTAGCCAAATTCCTTCATTTAGACCTTCGAAAAATTAATTTCCGTATTAATTATGTCGGGTTGAAGATGTGTTGGACAGAAGATTAACAACACAAAACTGCACCAGGGGCAATTTTGTCATTTGTCGCGACGCTGTCGGAATCGGTCGAAATTTGGCAGGTCGATTGGAAACGGCTCCAGAAAAGGGCACAGACACGGGATCACGGAATTTTAGACAAATTCCTTTGTTTAGGCCTCCGAATAATTAATTTTCGTATTAATTATGTCAGGTTCAAGAGGTGTGGGACAGAAAACTAATAAAGACAAACCGCACTAGGGGAAATTTCGTCATTTGTCGCAACGGTGTCAGAATGGGCCGAAAGTTTGTAAGTTGATTGGAAATGGCCCGAGAAATTGGACTTGAGGGGAAGACCCGGGATCACGGGATTATAGCCAAATTCCTTTGTTTAGGCCTCCGAATAATTAATTTTCGTATTATTTATGTCATGCCAAAGATGTGTTGGACAGAAAATTAACAACGCAAAACCACACCAGGGGCAATTTTGTCATTTATCACGACGATTTTGGAATGGGCCGAAATTTGGCACGTTGATTGGAAATGGACCCAAAAATTGTGCTCGGGGCACACACCCGGGATCACGAGATTTTAGGCAAATTTCTTCGTTTAGGCCTTCGAATAATAAATTTTCGTATTATCTATGTCAGGGTGAAGATGTGTTGGACAGAAAATTAACAACGCAAAACCGCACCAGGGGGGAATTTGTCATTTGTCGTGAAGGTGTCGGAATGGGCCAAAATTTGGCAGGTTGATTAGAAACGGCCCGAGAAATTGGAGTCAGGGCACAGACCGGGGATCACGGGATTTTAGCCAAATTCCTTCGTTTAGGCCTCTGAATAATTAATTTCCGTATTAATTATGTCGGGTTGAAGATGTGTTGGACAGAAAATTAACAACGCAAAACCGCACCAGGGGCAATTTTGTTATTTGTCGCATGGTGTCAGATTGGGCCGAAATTTGGCAGGTTGATTGGAAACGACCCCAGAAATTGGAGTCGGGACATAGACCCGGGATCATGGGATTTTAGCCAAATTTCTTCGTTTAGGCCTCCGAATAATTAATTTTTGTAATAATTATGTCAGGTTGAAAAAGTGTTGGACAGAAAATTAACAACGCAAAACCGCACTAGCGACAATTTCATCATTTGTCGCAATGGTGTCGAAGTGGGCCGAAATTTCGTAGGTTGATTGGAATCAGCCAGAGAAATTGGACTCGGGGCATAGACCCGGGATCCCGAGATTTTTGCCAAATCCCTTCGTTTAGGCCTCCGAATAATTAATTTCCGTATTAATTATGTCAGGCTGAAGAAGTGTTGGACAGAAAATTAACAAAGAAAAACTGCACCAAGGAAAATTTCGTCATTTGTCATGACGGTGTCGAAATGGGCCAAAATTTGGAAGGTTGATTGGAAACGGCCCCAGAAATTGGACTCGGGGCATAGAGCCGGTATCACTACCTTCGAAAAATTAATTTCCGTATTAATTATGTCGGGTTGAAGATGTGTTGGACAGAAGATTAACAACGCAAAACCATACCAGGGGCAATTTTATCATTTGTCACGACGCTGTCGGAATGGGCCGAAATTTGGCAGGTTGATTGGAAACGGCTCCAGAAAAGGGCACAGATACGGGATCACGGAATTTTAGACAAATTTCTTCGTTTAGGCCTCCGAATAATTAATTTCCGTATTAATTATGTCGGGTTCAAGAGGTGTGGGACAGAAAACTAATAAAGGCAAACAGCACCAGGGGAAATTTCGTCATTTGTCGCGATGGTGTCGGAATGGGCCGAAAGTTGGTAGGTTGATTGGAAATGGCCCGAGAAATTGGATTTGGGGCGAAGACCCGGGATCACGGGATTTTAGCCAAATTCCGTCATTTAGGCCTCCGAATAATTAATTTTTGTACTAATTATGTCATCTCAAAGACGTGTTGGACAGAAAATTAACAAAGCAAAACCGCACCAGGGGCAATTTTGTCATTTATCGCAACGATTTTGAAATGGGCCGAAATTTGGCACGTTGATTGGAAACAGACCCAAAAATTGGACTCGGGGCACAGACCCGGGATCACGAGATTTTAGGTAAATTCCCTCATTTAGGCCTCCGAATAATTAATTTTCGTATTATCTATGTCAGGGTGAAGATGTGTTGGACAGAAAATTAACAACACAAAACCGCACCAGGGGGAAATTTGTCATTTGTCGCGAAGATGTCGGAATGGGCCGAAATTTGGCAGGTTGATTAGAAACGGCCCCAGAAATTGGAGTCGGGGCATAGACCCGGGATCACAGGATTTTAGCCAAATTCCTTCGTTTAGGCCTCTGAATAATTAATTTTCGTATTAATTATGTCGGGTTGAAGATGTGTTGGACAGAAAATTAACAACGCAAAGCCGCACCAGGGGTAATTTTGTCATTTGTCGCATGGTGTCAGATTGGGTCGAAATTTGACAGGTTGATTGGAAACGACCCAAGAAATTGGAGTCAGGACATAGACCCGGGATCATTGGATTTTAGCCAAATTCTTTCATTTAGGCCTCCGAATAATTAATTTTCGTAATAATTATGTCAGGTTGAAAAAGTGTTGGACAGAAAATTAACAATGCAAACCGCACTAGCGACAATTTCATCATTTGTCGCGACGGTGTCGGAGTGGGCCGAAATTTGGCACGTTGATTGGAAACTGACCCAGAAATTGGACTCGGGGCACAGACCTGGGATCATGGGATTTTAGGATAATTCCCTCGTTTAGGCCTCCGAATAATTAATTTCTGTATTATCTATGTCAGGTTGAAGATGTGTTGGACAGAAGATTAAAAACGCAAAACCACACCAGGGGCAATTTCGTCATTTGTCGCGACACTGTCGGAATGGGCCAAAATTTGGCAGGTTGATTAGAAACGGCTCCAAAAAAGGGCACAAACACGGGATCACGGAATTTTAGACAAATTCCTTCGTTTAGGTCTCCAAATAATTAATTTCCATATTAATTATTTTAAGTTAAAGATGTGTTGGACTGAAAATTAAAAACACAAAACTGCACCAAGGACAATTTTGTCATTTGACGCGACAGTGTCGGAATGGGCCGAAATTTTGCCGGTTGATTGGACACGAACCCAGAAATTGGACTCGGGGCACAGACCTGGGATCACGGGATTTTAGCCAAATTCCCTCGTTTAGGCCTCCGAATAATTAATTTCCGTATTAATTATGTCGGGTTGAAGATGCGTTGGACAGAAAATTAACAACGCAAAACCGCACCAGGGGCAATTTTGTCATTTATCGCGACGGTTTCGGAATGGGCCGAAATTTAGCACGTTGATTGGAAATGGAACCAGAAATTAGACTCGGGGCACAAACCCGGGATCACGGGATTTTAGGCAAATTCCCTCATTTAGGCCTCTGAATAATTAATTTTCGTATTAATTATGTCAGGTTGAAGAAGTGTTGGACAGAAAATTAACAAAAAAAAACTGCACCAAGGGCAATTTCATCATTTGTCGCGACGGTGTCGAAATGGGATGAAATTTGGCAGGTTGATTGGAAACGGCCCCAGAAATTGGACTCGGGGCACAGACCCGGGATAACGAGATTTTAGCCAAATTCCTTTGTTTAGACCTCTAAAAAATTAATTTTCGTATTAATTATGTCAGGTTGAAGATGTGTTGGACAGAAGATTAACAACGCAAAACCGCACCAGGGGCAATTTCATCATTTGTCGCTATGCTGTCGGAATGGGCCGAAATTTGGCAGGTTGATTGGAAACGGCTCCAGAAAAGGGACCGACATGGGATCACGAAATTTTAGTCAAATTCCTTCGTTTAGGCCTTTGAATAATTAATTTCCATATTAATTATTTTTGGTTAAAGATGTGTTGGACTGAAAATTAAAAACACAAAACTGCACCAAGGGCGATTTTGTCATTTGTCGCGACGGTGTCGGAATGGGACGAAATTTGGCCGGTTGATTGGAAACGGCCCTAGAAATTGGACTCGGGGCACAAACCTGGGATCACGGGATTTTAGCCAAATTCCCTCGTTTAGGCCTCCGAATAATTAATTTCTGTATTAATTATGTCGGGTTGAAGATGTGTTGGACAAAAGATTAACAACGAAAAACTGCACCAGGGGTAATTTCGTCATTTGTCACGACGGTGTTGGAATGGGCCGAAATTTGGCAGGTTGATTGGAAACAGCTCGAGAAATTGGAGTCGGGCCACATTCCCTGGATCACGGGATTTTAGCCAAATTCCTTCGTTTCGGCCTCCAAATAATAAATTTTTGTAATAATTATGTCCTGTTGAAGAAGTGTTGGACCGAAAATTAACAACACAAAACCGCACCAGGGATAATTTTATCCTTTGTCGCGACGGTGTCGAAATGGGCTGAAATTTGGCAAGTTGATTGAAAAGGGCCCCAGAAATTGGACACGGGGCACATTCCCGGGATCACGGGATTTTTTTCAAATTCCTTCGTTTAAGCCTCCGAATAATTAATTTTCGTGTTAATTATGTCAGGTTGAAGAAGTGTTGGACAGAAAATTAACAAAGAAAAATTACACCAGGGGAAATTTCGTCATTTGTTACGACGATGTTGGAATGGGCTGAAATTCGGCAGGTCGATTGGAAACGGCCCCAGAAATTGGACTCGGGACACAGACCCAGGATCACAGGACTTTAGCCAAATTCCTTCGTTTAGGCCTCCAAATAATTAGTTTCCGTATTAATTATGTAAGGTTGAAGATGTGTTAGATAGAAAATTAACAAAGCAAAACCGTACTAGGGGCAATTTCGTCATTTGTTGCGACGGTGTCGAAATGGGCCAAAATTTGGTAGGTTGATTTGAAATGGCCCCAGAAATTGGACTCAGGGCACAGACCTGGGATCATCGGATTTTAGCCAAATTCCTTCGTTTAGGCCTCCGAATAATTAATTTCCATATTAATTATGTCAGGTTGAAGAAGTGTTAGACAAAAAATTAACAAAGAAAAACCGCACCAGGGGAAATTTCGTCATTTGTTGCGACGGTGTCGGAAGGAGCCGAAATTTGGCAGGTTGATTGGAAACGGCCCCAGAAATTGAACTCGATGCACAGACCCGGGAGCACGGGATTTCAGCCAAATTTCTTCATTTAGGCCTCTGAATAATTAATTTCCGCATTAATTATGCTAGGTTGAAGATGTGTTGGATAAAAAATTAACAACGGAAAATCGTACCGAGGGCAATTTCGTCATTTGTCGCGACGATGTCGGAATGGGCCGAAATTTGGCAGGTTGATTGGAAATGGCCTAAGAAATTGGACTCCGAGCACATACCCGAGATCACGGGATTTTAGCCAAATTCCTTCGTTTAGGCCTCCGAATAATTAATTTCCGTATTAATTATGTCAGGTTGAAGATGTGTTGGACAAAAAATTAACAACGCAAAACCGCACTAGGGGCAATTTTGTCATTTGTCGCGACGGTGTCGGAATGGGCCGAAATTTGGGAAGTTGATTGGAAACAGCCCTAGAAATTGGACTCGAGGCACAGACCCAGGATCACAGATTTTAGCCAAATTCCTTCGTTTAGGCCTCCGATTAATTAATTTCAGTACTAATTATGTCAGGTTGAAGATGTGTTGGACAGAAAATTAAAAACGCAAAACCACACCAGGGGCAATTTTGTCATTTGTTGTGACGTTATCGGAATGGGCCGAAATTTGGCAGGTTGATTGGAAATGGCCCCAGAAATTGGACTCAGGGTACGGACCCAGGATCACGGGATTTCAGGCAAATTCCTTCGTTTAGGCTTCCGAAAAATTAATTTTCGTAATAATTATGTCAGGTTGAAGATTTGTTGGACAGAAAATTAAAAACGCAAAACCGCACCAGGGGCAATTTTGTCATTTGTCGCGACGTTGTCGGAGTGGGCCGAAATTTGGCAGTTTGATTGGAAACGGCCCCAGAAATTGGACTCACGGTACAGACTCGGGATCACGAGATTTCAGGCAAATTCTTTTGTTTAAGCCTCTGAAAAATTAATTTCCGTAATAATTATGTCAGGTTGAAGAAGTGTTGGACATAAAATTTACAAAGAAAAACTGCACCAGGGGCGATTTTGTCATTTGTTGCGACGGTGTCTGAATGGGCCAAAATATGGCAGGTTGATTGGAAACGCTCCCAGAAATTGGACTCGGGGCACAGACCCGGGTCGCAAGATTTTAGCCAAATTCCTTCGTTTAGGCCTCCGAATAATTAATCTCCGTATTAATTATGTCAAGTTGAAGAAGTGTTGGACAGAAAATTAATAAAAGAAAAACCAAACCAGGGGCAATTTTGTTATTTATCACGACGGTGTCGGAATGGGCTGACATTTGGCAGGTTGATTGGGAACAACCCCAAAAATTGGACTCGGGGCACAGACCCGGGATCATGGGATTTTAACCAAATTCCTTCGTTTAGTCCTCTGAATAATTAATTTCCGTATCAATTATGTCAGGCTGAAGATGTGTGACAGAAAATTAACAACGTGAAAATGAACCAGGGGTAATTTCGTCATTTGTCGCGACGGTGTCAGAATTGGCCGAAATTTGGCAAGTTGATTGGAAACGGCCCCGGAAATTGGACTCGAGGCACAGACCTGGGATCACGGGATTTTAGCCAAATTCCTTCGCTTAGGCCTCTGAATAATTATTTTCCTCATTAATTATGTCACGTTGAAGAAGTGTTGGACAGAAAATTAACAACGCAAAATCGCACTAGGGGCAATTTCGTCATTTGTCGCAACGGTGTCAGAATGGGATGAAATTTGTCAGGTTGATTGGAAATAGCTCAAGATATTGGACTCAGGGCACATACCCGGGATCACGGGATTTTAGCAAAATTCCTTCATTTTTGCCTCTGAATAATTAATTTTCGTATTAATTATGTCGGGTTGAAGATGTGTTGGAATGAAAATTAACAACGCAAAATCGCACCAGGGGCAATTTTGTCATTTGTCGCGATGGTGTCGGAATGGGTCGAAATTTGGCAGATTGATTGGAAATGGCCCCAGAAATCGGACTCGAGGCACAGATCTGGGATCAAAGGATTTTACCTAAATTCCTTCGTTTAGGCCTCCGAATAATTAATTTCTGTATTAATTATGTCAGGTTGAAAAAGTGTTGGACAGAAAATTAATAAAAGAAAAACCGCACCAGGGGCAATTTCGTTATTTGTTGCGACGGTGTCGGAATGGGCCGAAATATGGCCGGTTGATTGGAAACGGCCCGAGAAATTGGAGTCGAGGCACATACCCGGGATCACGGGATTTTGGCCAAATTCCTTTGTTTAGGCCTCCGAATAATCATTTTCCGTAATAATTATGCCAGGTTGAAAAAGTGTTGGACCAAAAATTAACAACGCAAAATCGCACCAGGGGCAATTTCGTCATTTGTCACGACGGTGTCGGAATGGGCCAAAATTTGGTAGGTTGATTGGAAACAGCTCGAGAAACTGGACTCAGAGCACATACCTGGGATCACTGGATTTTAGCCAAATTCCATCGTTCAGGCCTCCGAGTAATTAATTTCCGTATTAATTATGTCAGGTTGAAGATGTGTTTGACAGATAATTAACAACGCAAAACCGCACAAGGGTTAATTATCATTTGTTGCGACGGTGTCGAAATGGGCCGAAATTTGGTAGGTTGATTGGAAACGGCCCCAGAAATTGGACTCAGGGTACAGACCCGGGATCACGGGATTTCAGGCAAATTCCTTTGTTCAGGCCACCGAAAAATTAATTTCCACAATAATTATGTCAGGTTGAAGAAGTGTTGGACAGAAAATTTACAAAGAAAAACTGCATCAGGGGCAATTTTGTCATTTGTCGCGACGGTGTCGGAATGGGCCGATATATGGCAAGTTGATTGGAAACGGCCCGAGAAATTGGAGTCGGGGTGCATACCCAGGAGCACGGTATTTTAGCCAAAATCCTTTGTTTAGGCCTCCGAATAATTAATTTTCGTACTAATTATGTCAGGCTGAAGAAGTGTTGGACCAAAAATTAACAACGCAAAACCGCACCAGGGGCAATTTGGTCATTTGTCGTGACGGTGTCGAAATGGGCCGAAATTTGGCAGGTTGATTGGAAACGGCCCGAGAAATTGGAGTCGGGGTGAATACCTGGGATCATGGGATTTTAGCTAAATTCCTTCGTTTAGGCCTCCAAATAATTAATTTTCGTCTTAATTATGTCTGGTTGAAGATGTGTTGGACAGAAAATTAACAATGCAAAACCGAACCAGGGGTAATTTTGTCATTTGTCGCGACGGTGTCGAAAGGGTCCAAAATTTATCAGGTTGATTGGAAACGGCCCTAGAAATTGGACTCAGGGAACAGACCCAGGATCACGGGATTTTAGCCAAATTCCTTCAATTCGGTCATCGAATAATTAATTTTCGTAATAATTATGTCAGGTTAAAGAAGTGTTGGACAGAAAATTTGCAAAGAAAAACTGCACCAGGGGCAATTTCGTCATTTGTCACGACAGTGTCGGAATGGGCCGAAATATGGCAGGTTGATTGGAAACGGCCCTAGAAATTGGAGCCTGGGCATATGCTCGGGATCATGGGATTTTAGCCAAATTCTTTCGTTTAGGCCTCTGAATAATTAATTTCCTTATTAATTGTGACAGACTGAAGAAGTGTTGGACAGAAAATTAACAAAGAAAAACCGCACCAGGGGAAATTTCATCATTTGTCGCAACGGTGTAGGAATGAGTCGAAATTTGATAGGTCGATTGGAAACGGCCCCAGAAATTAGACTCGGGCCACAGACCCGGGATCATGGGAT
Source organism: Olea europaea var. sylvestris (assembly GCF_002742605.1). Classification (NCBI taxonomy): domain Eukaryota; kingdom Viridiplantae; phylum Streptophyta; class Magnoliopsida; order Lamiales; family Oleaceae; genus Olea; species Olea europaea. The sequence goes on from NW_019236978.1 coordinate 79,370, forward strand.
TTTAGCCAAATTCCTTCGTTTAGGCCTCCGAATAATTAATTTTCGTATTAATTATGTCCGGTTGAAGATGTGTTGGACAGAAAGTTAACAAAGAAAAACCGCACTACGGGCAATTCCGTCATTTGTCGCGACGGTGTCGGAATGGGACAAAATTTGGAAGGTTGATTGAAAACAACCCTAGAAATTGGACTCGGGCCACATTCTGGGGATTACGGGATTTTAGCCAAATTCCCTCGTTTAGGCCTCGGAATAATTAATTTCCGTATTAATTATGTCAGGTTGAAGAAGTGTTGGACAGAAAATTAAAAAAGAAAAACCGCACCAAGGGAGATTTCGTCATTTGTTGCGACAGTTTCGGAATGGGTCGAAATCTGGCAGGTTGATTTGAAATGGCCCAAGAAATTAGACTCGTGGCACAGACCCGGGATCACGTGATTTTAGCTAAATTCTTTCGTTTAGGCCTCTGAATAATTAATTTTCGTATTAATTATGTCAGGTTGAAGATGTGTTGGACAGAAAATTAACAACGCAAAACCGCACTATGGGTAATTTTAACATTTGTCGCGACGGTGTCGGAATGGGCCGAAATTTGGCAGGTCGATTGAAACGGCCCCAGAAATTGGACTCGAGGTACAGCCCCGGGATCACGAGATTTTAACCAAATTCCTTCGTTAATAATTAATTTTCGTATTAATATGTCAGGTTGAAGAAGTGTTGGATAGAAAATTAACAAAGAAAAACAGCACCTGGGGCAATTTTGTAATTTGTCGCTACGGTGTCGGAATTGGCCGAAATTTAGCAGGTTGGTTGGAAACGACCTGAGAAATTGGACTCGAGGCACAGACCCGGGATCATGGGATTTTAGCCAAATTCCTTCGTTTAGGCCTCCGAATAATTAATTTCCGTATTAATTATGTCGGGCTGAAAAAGCGTTGGACAGAAAATTAACAGAGAAAAACCGCAACAGGGGAAATTTCGTCATTTGTTACGACGGTGTCAGAATGGGCCGAAATTTGGCAGGTTGATTGGAAACGCTCCAGAAATTGAACTCGGTGCACATACCTGGGAGCACGAGATTTTAGCCAAATTCCTTCGTTTAGGCCTCCGAATAATTAATTTCCGTATTAATTATGTCAAGTTGAAGATGTGTTGGACATAAAATTAACAACGCAAAACCGCACTAGGGGCAATTTCGTCATTTGTCGTGACGGTGTCGGAATTGGGTGAAATTTGACAGGTTGATTGGAAATGGCACCTGAAATTGGACTTAGGGCACAGACCCGGGATCAAGAGATTTTAGCCGAATTCCTTTTTTTAGGCCTCCGAATACTTAGTTTCCTCATTAATTATATCAGGTTGAAGAAGTGTTGGATAGAAAAATAACAAAGAAAAACCGCACCCAGGGCAATTTCGTCATTTGTCGCGACGGTGTCGGATAGGGCCAAAATTTGGCAAGTTGGTTGGAAACGGCCCGCGAAATTGGACTCGGGGCACAGACCCGGGATCAAGGGATTTTAGCCAAATACCTTCGTTTAGGCCTCAAGAATTATTAATTTTCGTATTAATTATGTCAGGTTGAAGAAGTGTTGGACAGAAAATTAACAACGCAAAATCGCACCAGGGGCAATTTTGTCATTTGCCGCGACGTTGTCGGAATGGGCCGAAATTTGCTAGGTTGATTGGAAACGGCCCTAGAAATTGGACTCGAGGTACAGACCCGGGATCAAGGAATTTTAGCCAAATTCCTTCGTTTAGGCCTCCGAAAAATTAATTTCCGTATTAATTATGTATGGTTGAAGAAGTGTTGGACAGAAAATTAACAACGCAAAACCGCACCAGGGGCAATTTTGTCATTTGTCGCGACGGTGTCGGAATGGGCCGAAATTTGGCAGGTTGATTGGTAACGGCCCCAGAAATTGGACTCGGGGTACAAACCCGAGATCAAGGGATTTTAGCCAAATTCCTTCGTTTAGGCCTCCGAATAATTAATTTTCGTATTAATTATGTCAGGTTGAAGAAGTGTTGGAAAGAAATTTAACAACGCAAAATCGCACCAGGGGCAATTTCGTCATTTGTCACGACGGTGTCAGAATGGGCCGAAATTTGGCAGGTTGATTGGAAACGGCTCTAGAAATTGGACTCGGGATATAGACCCGGGATCAAGGGATTTTAGCCAAATTCCTTCATTTAGGCCTCAAGAATCATTAATTTCCGTATTAATTATGTTAGGTTGAAGAAGTGTTGGACCGAAAATTAACAACGCAAAATCGAAACAGGGACAATTTTGTCATTTGTCGTGACATTGTCGGAATGGGCCGAAATTTGCTAGGTTGATTGGAAATGAATAATTAATTTCCGTATTAATTATGTAAGGTTGAAGAAGTGTTGGAGAGAAAATTAACAACGCAAAACCGCACTAGGGGCAATTTTGTCATTTGTAGCGATGGTGTCAGAGTGGGCCGAAATTTAGCTTGTTGATTGGAAACGGACCCAGAAATTGGACTAGGGGCATAGACTCATCAAGGGATTTTAGCCAAATTCCTTCATTTAAGCCTCCGAACAATTAATTTACATGTTAATTATGTCAGATCGAAGAAGTGTTGGACAGAAAATTAACAACGCAAAACCGCACCAGGGGCAATTTTGTCATTTGTCGCGACAGTGTCGAAATGGGTCCAAATTTGGCAGGTTGATTGGAAACGGTCCCAAAAATTGGACTAAGGGCAAAGCCCCGAGATCACGGCATTTTTGCCAAATTCCTTCGTTTAGGCCTCTGAATAATTAATTTTCGTATTAATTATGTCAGGTTGAAGATGTGTTGGACAGAGAATTAACAACGCAAAATCCCACCAGGGTCAAGTTTGTCATTTGTCACGACGGTGTTGGAATGGGCTGAAATTTAGCAGGTTGATTGGAAATGGACCTAGAAATTGGACTCGGGGCATAAACCCCAGATCACGGGATTTTAACCAAATTCCTTCATTTAGGCTGCCGAATAATTAATTTTCGTATTAATTATGTCAGGTTGAAGAGGTGTTGGACGTAAAATTAACAAAAACAAACCGCACCAAGGGAAAGTTCGTCATTTGTCGCGACGCTGTCGGAATGGACCGAAATTTTGTTGGTTGATTGGAAACGGCCCTAGAAATTGGACTCGGGTCACAGACCCGGGATCAAGGGATTTTAGCCAAATTCCTCCATTTAGGCCTCCGAATAATTAATTTCCGTATTAATTATGTATGGTTGAAGAAGTGTTGGACAGAAAATTAACAACGCAAAATCGCACCGAGGGCAATTTTGTCAATTGTCGTGTCGGTGTCGGAATGGGCCGAAATTTGGCGGGTTGATTGGAAACTGCCCCAGAAATTGGACTCGGGTTGTTAACCCGGGATCACGGGATTTTAGCCAAAGTCTTTAATTTAGGCCTCCGAATAATTAATTTTCGTATTAATTATGTCAGGTTGAAGGGGTGTTCGACATAAAATTAACAAAGAAAAACCGCACCAAGGGAAATTTCGTCATTTGTCGCGACGGTGTCGGAATGGGCCGAAATTTGGCAGGTTGATTGGAAACGACCCTAGAAATTGGACTCGGGGCACAGACCCGGGATCAAGGGATTTAATCAAATTCCTTCATTTTGGCCTCCAAATAATTCATTTCCGTACTAATTATGTATGGTTGAAGAAGTGTTGGACAGAAAATTAACAACGCAATACTGCACCAGGGGCAATTTCGTCATTTGTCGCGATGGTGTCGGAATGGGCCGAAATTTAGCAGGTTGATTGGAAACGGCCCGAGAAATTAGACACAGGGCAAAGACCCAAGATCACGTGATTTTAGCCAAATTCCATCGTTTAGGCCTCCGAATAATTAATTTCCGTATTAATTATGTCAGGTTGAAGATGTGTTGGACAGAAAATTAACAACGCAAAATCGCACCAAGGGCAATTTTGTCATTTGTCGCGTCGGTGTTGGAAAATTTGGCGGGTTGATTGGAAACTGCCCCAGAAATTGGACTCGGGTTGTTAACCCGAGATCACGGGATTTTAGCCAAAGTCCTTCATTTAGGCCTCCGAATAATTAATTTCCGTATTAATTATGTCAGGTTGAAGGGGGGTGTTCGACATAAAATTAACAAAGACAAACCGCATCAAGGAAAATTTCGTCATTTGTCGCGACGGCATCGGAATGGGCAGAAATTTGGCAGGTTGATTGGAAACGACCCTAGAGATTGGACTTGGGGCACAGACTCGGGATCAAGGGATTTTAGTCAAATTCCTTCGTTTTGGCCTCCGAATAACTAATTTTCGTGATAATTATGTATGGTTGAAGAGGTGTTGGACAGAAAATTAACAACGCAATACTGCACTAGGTGCAATTTTGTCATTTATCGCGACGGTGTCGGAATGGGCTGAAATTTGGCAGGTTGATTGGAAACGGCCGTAGAAATTGGACTCGGGGTACAGACCCGGGATCAAGGGATTTTAGTCAAATTCCTCCATTTTGGCCTTCGAATAATTAATTTCCGTACTAATTATGTATGGTTGAAGAAGTGTTGGACAGAAAATTAACAACGCAATACTGCACCAGGGGCAATTTTGACTTTGTCGCGACGGTGTCGAAATGGGCCGAAATTTGGCAGGTTGATTGGAAACGACCCTAGAAATTGGACTAGAGGCACAAATCCGGGATCAAGGGATTTTAGCCAAATTCCTTCATTTTGGCCTCCGAATAATTAATTTTCGTACTAATTATGTATGGTTGAAGAAGTGTTGGACAGAAAATTAACAACGCAATACCGCAACAGGGGCAATTTTGTCATTTGTCGTGACGGTATCGGAATGGGCCGAAATTTGGCAGGTTGATTGGAAATGGCCCTAGAAATTGGACTCGGGGTACAGATCCGGGATCAAGGGATTTTAGCCAAATTCCTTCGTTTAGGCCTCAAGAATAATTAACTTTCGTATTAATTATGTCAGGTTGAAGAAGTGTTGGACAGAAAATTAAGACCGCAAAACCACAACAGGGACAATTTTTTCATTTGTCGTGACGTTGTCGGAATGGGCCGAAATTTGCTAGGTTGATTGGAAACGAATAATTATTTTTCGTATTAATTATGTAAGGTAGAAGAAGTGTTGGGCAGAAAATTAACAATGCAAAATCGCACCATGGGCAATTTTGTCATTTGTCGCGATGGTGTCGGACTGGGCCGAAATTTAGCAGGTTGATTAGTAACGGATCCAGAAATTGGACTCGGGGCATTGACCCGGGATCAAGGGATTTTAGCCAAATTCCTTCGTTTAGGCCTCCGAATAATTAATTTCCGCATTAATTATGTCCGGTCGAAGAAGTGTTGGACAGAAAATTAACAATGCAAAACTGTACCAGAGGCAATTTTGTCATTTGTCGCGACGGTGTCGGAACGGGCCGAAATTTGGTAGGTTGATTTGAAACGGCCCCAGAAATTGGACTCGGGGCAAAGACCTGAGATCACGGGATTTTAGCCAAATTCCTTCGTTTAGGCCTCCGAATAATTAATTTCCGTATTAATTATGTCAGGTTAAAGAGGTGTTGGACATAAAATTAACAAAGAAAAACCTCACCAGAGGAAATTTCGTCATTTGTCACGACGGTGTCGGAATGGGCCAAAATTTGGCAGGTTGATCGTAAACGGCCCGAGAAATTAGACTCGTGGCACATACCCGAGATCAACGGATTTTAACCAAATTCCTTCGTTTAGGCCATCGAATAATTAATTTCCTTAATGATTATGTCAAGACGAAGAAGTGTTGGACAGAAAATTAACAACGTAAAATAGCACCAGGGGCAATTTTGTCATTTGTCGCGACAGTGTCGTAACAGGCCGAAATTTGACAGGTTGATTGGAAACGGCCCCAGAAATTGGACTCGGGGCATAAACCTTAGATCACGGGTTTTTAGCCAAATTCCTTCGTTTAGGCCTCCGAATAATTAATTTTCGTATTAATTTTGTCAGGTTGAAGAGGTGTTGGACATAAAATTAACAAAGACAAACCACACCAGGGGAAAGTTCGTCATTTGTCACGACGGTGTCGGAATGGGCCGAAATTTGGCAGGTTGATTGGAAACGGCCCTAGGAATTGGACTCGTGGCACAGACCAGGGATCAAGGGATTTTAGCCAAATTCCTCCGTTTAGGCCTCCAAATAATTAATTTTCGTATTAATTATGTATGGTTGAAGAAGCGTCGGATAGAAAATTAACAACGCAATACCGCACCAGTGACAATTTTGTCATTTGTCACGACGGTGTCGGAATGGGCCGAAATTTGGTAGGTTGATTGGAAACGGACCAGAAATTGGACTCGGGGCATAAACCTGGTATCGCAGGATTTTAGCCAAATTCCTCCGTTTAGGCCTCCAAATAATTAATTTTCGTATTAATTATGTCAGGTTGAAGAACTGTTGGACATAAAATTAACAAAGACAAACAGCACTAGGGGAAATTTCGTCATTTACCGCGACAGTGTCGGAATGGGCCAAAATTTGGCAGGTTGATTGGAAACGGCCTAAGAAATTAGACTCGGGGCAAAGACCCAGGATCACGGGATTTTAGCCAAATTCCTTCGTTTAGGCCTCTGAATAATTAATTTCCGTATTAATTATATCAGGTTGAAGATGTGTTGGACAGAAAATTAACAGCGCAAAATCGCACCACGGGCAATTTTGTCATTTGTCGTGTCGGTGTCGGAATGGGCCGAAATTTGGCATGTTGATTGGAAACAGCCCCAAAAATTGTACTGGGGTTGTTAACCTGAGATCACAGGATTTTAGCCAAATTCCTTCGTTTAGGCCTCCGAATAATTAATTTTCGTATTAATTATGTCAGGTTGAAGAGGTGTTGGGCATAAAATTAACAAAGACAAACCGCACCAAGGGAAATTTCGTCATTTGTCGCGATGGTGTCGGAATGGGCCGAAATTTGGCAGGTTGATTGGAAATGACGCTAGAAATTGGACTCGGGGCACAGACCCGGGATCAAGGGATTTTAGCCAAATTCCTTCGTTTTGGCCTCCGAATAATTAATTTCCGTACAAATTATGTAAGGTTGAAGAAGTGTTGGGCAGAAAATTAACAACGCAATACCGCACCAGGGGCAATTTTGTCATTTGTCGCGACGGTGTCGAAATGGGCCGAAATTTGGCTGGTTGATTGGAAACTGCCCCAGAAATTGGACTCGGGTTATAAACCCGAGATCACGGGATTTTAGCCAAATTCCTTCGTTTAGGCCTCCGAATAATTAATTTCCGTATTAATTATGTCAGGTTCAAAAGGTGTTCGACATAAAATTAACAAAGACAAACCGCACCAGGGGAAATTTTGTCATTTGTTTCGACGGTGTCGGAATGGGCCGAAATTTGGCAGATTGATTGGAACCGGCCCGAGAAATTAGACTCGGGGCAAAGACCCAGGATCACGGGATTTTAGCCAAATTCCTTCGTTTAGGCCTACGAATAATTAATTTCCGTTTTAATTATGTCAGGTTGAAGATGTGTTGGATAGAAAATTTAAAACGCAAAATCGCACCAAGGTCAATTTTGTCATTTGTCGCGTCGATGTCGGAATGGGCCGAAATATGGCATGTTGATTGGAAATGGCCCCAAAAATTGGACTCGGGTTGTTGACCCGAGATCACAGGATTTTAGCCAAATTCCTTCATTTAGGCCTTCGAATAATTAATTTTCGTATTATTTATGTCAGGCTGAAGAGGTGTTGGACATAAAATTAACAAAGAGAAACCGCACCAAGGGAAATTTTGTCATTTGTCGCGACGGTGTCGGAATGGGCCGAAATTTGGCAGGTTGATTGGAAACGACCATAGAAATTGGACTCGGGGCACAGACCTGGGATCAAGGGATTTTAGCTAAATTCCTTCGTTTTGGCCTCCGAATAATTAATTTCCGTACTAATTATGTACGGTTGAAGAAGTGTTGGACAAAAAATTAACAACGCAATACCTCACCAGGGGCAATTTTGTGATTTGTCGCGACGGTGTCGGAATGGGCCGAAATTTGGCAGGTTGATTGGAAACGGCCCTAGAAATTGGACTCGGGGTACGGACCCGGGATCAAGGGATTTTAGCCAAATTCCTTCGTTTAGGCCTCGAGAATAATTAATTTTCGTATTAATTATGTTAGGTTGAAGAAGTGTTGGACAAAAAATTAAGACCGCAAAACCACAACACGGACAATTTTTTCATTTGTCGCGATGGTATCGGAATGGGCCGAAATTTAGCAGGTTGTTTGGAAATAGACCCAGAAATTGGACTCGAGGCACAGACCCTGGATCAAGGGATTTTAGCCAAATCCCTTCGTTTAGGCCTCCGAATAATTAATTTCAATATTAATTATGTCAGGTCAAAGAAGTGTTGGATAGAAAATTAACAACGCAAAACCGCACAGGGGCAATTTTGTAATTTTTCGCGACAGTTATGGAATGGGCTGAAATTTGGCAGGTTGATGGGAAACGGCCCCAGAAATTGGACTCAGGGGAAAGACCCAAGATATCGGAATTTTAGCCAAATTCCTTCTTTTAGGCCTCCGAATAATTAATTACCATATTCATTAAGTCAAGTTGAAGAGGTGTTGGACATAAAATTAACAAAGACAAACCGCACCAGGGGAAATTTCGTTATTTGTCGCGACGGTGTCGGAACGGGCTGAAAGTTGGTAGGTTGATTGGAAACAGCCTGAGAAATTGGGCTCAGAGCACAGACCCGGGATCACCAGATTTTAGCAAAATTCCTTCGTTTAGGCCTCCGAATAATTAATTTTCGTATTAATTATGTCAGGTCGAAGAAGTGTTGGACAGAAAATTAACAACGCAAAACCATACCAAGGGCAATTTGGTCAAATGTCACGATAGTGTTGGAATGGGCCGAAATTTGGTAGGTTGATTGGAAACGGTCCCAGAAATTGGACTCGGGGCAAAGACCCGAGATCACGGGATTTTAGCCAAATTCCTTCGTTTAGGCCTCCGAATAATTAATTTCCCTATTAATTATGTCAGGTTGAAGTGGTGTTGGACATAAAATTAACAAAGACAAACCGCACCAGGGGAAATTTCGTCATTTGTCGGGACGGTGTCGGAACGGGCCGAAATTTGGCAAGTTGATTGGAAACGGCCCGAGAAATTGGACTCGGGGCATAGACTCGGGATCACCAGATTTTAGCCAAATTCCTTCGTTTAGGCCTCCGAATAATTAATTTCCGTATTAATTATGTCAGGTTGAAGATGTGTTGGACAGAAAATTAACAACGAAAAACTGTACCAGAGGCAATTTTGTCATTTGTCGCGACGGAGTCGGAATGGGCCCAAATTTGGTAGGTTGATTAGAAACGAACCCAAAAATTGGACTCGGGGCACATACCAATGATCAAGGGATTTTAACCAAATTCCTTCGTTTAGACTTCCGAATAATTAATTTCCTTAATAATTATGTCAGGACGAAGAAGTGTTGAATAGAAAATCAACAACGCAAAATCGCACATGAGGCAATTTTGTCATTTGTCACGACAATGTCGGAATGAGCCGAAATTTGGCAGGTTGATCGTAAATGGCCCAAGAAATTAGACTCGGGGTACGTACCCGAGATCAAGGGATTTTAACCAAATTCCATCGTTTAGGCCTCCGAATAATTAATTTCCTTAATAATTATGTCAGGACGAAGAAGTGTTGGACAGAAAATTAACAACGCAAAATTGCACCAGGGGCAATTTTGTCATTTGTCGCGACAGTGTTGTAACGGGCCGAAATTTGACAGGTTGATTGGAAACGGCCCCAGAAATTGGACTCGGGGCATAAACCCCATATCACGGGATTTTAGCCAAATTTCGTCGTTTAGTCCTCTGAATAATTAATTTTCGTATTAATTATGTCAGGTTGAAGAGGTGTTGGACATAAAATTAACAAAGACAAATCACACCAGGGGAAAGTTCGTCATTTGTCGCGACGGTGTCGGAACGGGCCGAAATTTGGCAGGTTGATTGGAAACGGCCCTAGAAATTGGACCCGGGGCACAGACCAGGGATCAAGGGATTTTAGCCAGATTCCTCTGTTTAGGCCTCCGAATAATTAATTTTCGTATTAATTATGTATGGTTGAAGAAGCGTCGGACAGAAAATTAACAACGCAATACCGCACCAGGGGCAATTTTGTCATTTGTCGCGACGGTGTCGGAATGGGCCGAAATTTGGTAGGTTGATTGGAAACGGACCTAGAAATTGGACTCGGGGCACAAACCCGAAATCGAAAGATTTTAGCCAAATTCCTCCGTTTAGGCCTCTAAATAATTAATTTCCGTATTAATTATGCTAGGTTGAAGAGCTGTTGGACATAAAATTAACAAAGACAAACAACACCAGGGGAAATTTCGTCATTAGTCGCGACGGTGTCAGAACGGGCCGAAATTTGGCAGCTTGATTGGAAACAGCCCGAGAAATTGGACTCAGAGCACAGACCCAGGATCCCCAGATTTTATCCAAATTCCGTTGTTTAGGCCTCCGAATAATTAATTTTCGTATTAATTATGTCAGGTCGAAGAAGTGTTGGACAGAAAATTAACAACGCAAAACCGTGCCAGGGGCAATTTTGTCATTTGTCACAAAAGTGTCAGAATGGGCCGAAATTTGGCAGGTTGATTGGAAATAGCCCCAGAAATTGGACTCGGGGCGAATACCCGAGATCACGGGATTTTAGCCAAATTCCTTCGTTTAGGCCTCCGAATAATTAATTTCCCTATTAATTATGTCAGGTTGAAGTGGTGTTGGACATCAAATTAACAAAGACAAACCGCACCAGGGGAAATTTCGTCATTTGTCGGGACGGTGTCGGAACGGGCCGAAATTTGGCAGGTTGATTGGAAACGGCCCGAGAAATTGGACTCGGGGCATAGACTCGGGATCACCAGATTTTAGCCAAATTCCTTCGTTTAGGCCTCCGAATAATTAATTTCCGTATTAATTATGTCAGGTTGAAGATTTTGTAAGTGTTATGCCCTAGATCCAATCGATTTAGGTTGTAAATGCTTTTAATATATTTAATGCATTTGATTTTGGCGAGATCTATTATTTATTTAAATTAATTTTGTAATAAATAATATTAAATAATAGAATCCGAAGACCCGATTTTTAGGTAATCTGTTAATCACAAGGAGTTGTGATTGTGAGATACAAATTACATATAATTGGATCTTGAATAAACCATGGTCGTAAGTAATAACGAGATACGGATATCGTTAATACAGTTAGACCATCACGTGTGGCATTTCTTACTTATGAAGTAAGTAGCTGATCTCACGAGCTAAAGTGTGGTGACACTTAAATGAACATGTGGATGTTTTGTTGTAGAACAAAACATTGGAGACCCGCTAAGAGATTCCACATGGATAACTATCTGAGTGTCAGTGGCTAATCTCTAACGTTCGGTAGTGGGATTGATCCTTTGACTTGAGGTCGTCATAGTACCCTATATAAGGACAGTCATACTTTGGCGGTGTTGGATGTTGCTCTGAAAAGGGCCGCTAATACGACATCGTTCGGGTACGCAAGAATCGTATGAAAGTTGTGATTGATCAATAAAGGATTCGTCACTCTTAGATAGTAGGAGATAATCTGAATAGTTCCATGATAAACGAACGATTTTGGTTTTGTCATACCACGTGACATTTCCCGTCACATGTATTGCCCTGACACATTGCTAGATGTCAATCGGGGACGGCGAATGTGAATTGACGATAAATTAAAAGGGTGTATTAATTTATCGATTTTGATTAGATCAAAATAATATTTCACGACGTTAGGCATCGTGGTCGGGAACCTAATGGGTCGCACACAAAAGAGAATTGGAAGACTGCAAATTGTTAATTGATTAATTTAACAATCGTTGGATAAATTAATTAATTGATTTTCTTATTTATAATCCCGAATTAATTAATTAGATTAATTAATTCACGGACCGGGTTTGATTAATTGGATTAATTAAATATTGGACCGGACCGGGCCGGGTCCATTTGGGTTTATATATATATGCAGCTAGGGTTTGAGGTCCATCAAGTCATTCATTATTCTTGCTAGCACAAGAAAGAAACCCTAGCAGTTGCTGTTTTCTCTCTGTGTGGATTTCATTGGAGGCTGCACAATTGGACAGCTGTGGGAGGCAAATTCAAGCTGCTGGAAAGGAATAACGCGAAAGAGTTTGCAAATCGCACAAAAGGTATATTTCTCATCACAGTTTTTATCTAAATACAAAGCTGAATCCTGAATGGGAATTGAAATCTGTTAAATTCCGCTGTGCATGTTTAAATCAATTCCCAACAGATGTGTTGGACAGAAAATTAACAACGAAAAACTGTACCAGAGGCAATTTTGTCGTTTGTCGCGACGGAGTCGGAATGGGCCCAAATTTGGCAGGTTGATTAGAAACGAACCCAAAAATTGGACTCGGGGCACATACCAATGATCAAGGGATTTTAACCAAATTCCTTCGTTTAGACTTCCGAATAATTAATTTCCTCAATAATTATGTCAGGACGAAGAAGTGTTGAATAGAAAATTAACAACGCAAAATCGCACATGAGGCAATTTTGTCATTTGTCACGACAGTGTCGGAATGATCCGAAATTTGGCAGGTTGATCGTAAACGGCCCAAGAAATTAGACTCGGGGTACGTACCCGAGATCAAAGGATTTTAACCAAATTCCTTCGTTTAGGCCTTCGAATAATTAATTTCCGTATTAATTATGTCAGGACGAAGAAGTGTTGGACAGAAAATTAACAAAGACAAACCGCACAGGGGGCAATTTTGTCATTTGTCGCGACAGTGTTGTGACAGGCCGAAATTTGACTGGTTGATTGGAAACGGCCCTAGAAATTGGACTCGGGCCATAAATCCCAGATCACGGGATTTTAGCCAAATTCCTTCGTTTAGTCCTTCGAATAATTAATTTCCGTATGAATTATGTATGGTTGAAGAAGTGTTAGACAGAAAATTAATAACGCAATACCGCACCAGGGGTAATTTTTTCATTTGTCGTGACAGTGTCGGAATGGGCCGAAATTTGGTAGGTTGATTTGAAACGGACCCAGAAATTGGACTCGGGATACAAACCCGAGATTACGGGATTTTAGCCAAATTCCTTCGTTTAGGCCTCCGAATAATTAATTTCCGTACTATGTCAGGTTGAAGAGGTGTTGGAGATAAAATTAACAAAGACAAACCGCACCAGGGGAAATTTCGTCATTTGTCACGATGGTGTCGGAATGAGCTGGAATTTGGCAGGTTGATTGTAAACGGCCCGAGAAATTAGACTCGGGGCAAGGACCCGGGATCACGGGATTTTAGCCAAATTCCATCGTTTAGGCCTCCGAATAATTAATTTTCGTATTAATTATGTCAGGTTGAAGAGGTGTTGGACATAAAATTAACAAAGACAAACCGCACCAGGGAAAATTTCGTCATTTGTCGTGACGGTGTAGGAATGAGCCAAAATTTGGCAGGTTGATCGTAAACGGCCCGAGAAATTAGACTCCGGGCACATACCCGAGATCAAGAGATTTTAACCAAATTCCTTCGTTTAGGCCTCCGAATAATTAATTTCCTTAATAATTATGTCAGGACGAAGAAGTGATGGACAGAAAATTAACAACGCAAAATCGCACCAAGGGCAATTTTGTCATTTGTCGCGACAGTGTCGTAATGGGCCGAAATTTGGCAGGTTGATTGGAAATAGCCCCAGAAATTGGAATCAGGGCATAAACCCCAGATCATGGGATTTTAGCCAAATTCCTTCGTTTAGGCCTTCGAATAATTAATTTTCATATTAATTTTATCAGGTTGAAGAGGAGTCGGACATAAAATTAACAAAGACAAACCGCACCAGGGGAAAGTTCATCATTTGTCGCGACGGTGTCAGAATAGGTCGAAATTTGGCAGGTTGATTGGAAACGGCCCTAGAAATTGGACACGGGGCACAGACCCGGGATCAAGGGATTTTAGCTAAATTATTCCGTTTAGGCCTCCGAATAATTAATTTTCATATTAATTATGTATGGTTGAAGAAGCGTTGAACAGAAAATTAACAACGCAATACCGTACCAGGGGCAATTTTGTCATTTGTCGCGACGGTGTCGGAATGGGCCGAAATTTGGTAGGTTGATTGGAAACGGACCCAGAAATTGGACTCGGGGTAAAAACTCGAGATCGCGGGATTTTAGCCAAATTCCTTCGTTTAGGTCTCCGAATAATTAATTTCCGTATTAATTATGTCAGGTTGAAGAGCTGTTGGACATAAAATTAACAAAGACTAACCGCACCGGGGAAAATTTCGTCATTTGTCGCGACGGTGTCGGAATGTACCGAAATTTGGCAGGTTTATTGTAAACTGCCTGAGAAATTAGACTCGGGGCAAGGACCCTGGATCATGGGATTTTAGCCAAATTCCATCGTTTAGGCCTCCGAATAATTAATTTCCGTATTAATTATGCCAGGTTGAAGAGGTGTTGGACATAAAATTAACAAAGACAAACCGGACCAGGGGAAATTTCGTCATTTGTCGTGACGATGTCGGAATGAGCCAAAATTTGGCAGGTTGATCGTAAACGGCCCGAGAAATTAGACTCCGGGCACATACCCGAGATCTAGGGATTTTAACCAAATTCCTTCGTTTAGGCCTCCGAATAATTAATTTCCTTAATAATTATGTTAGGACGAACAAGTGATGGACAAAAAATTAACAACGCAAAATCTTACCAAGGGCAATTTTGTCATTTGTCGCGACAATGTTGTAATGGGCCGAAATTTGGATGGTTGATTGGAAACAGCCCCAGAAATTGGACTCGGAGCATAAACCCCAGGTCATGGGATTTTAGCCAAATTCCTTCGTTTAGGCCTCCGAATAATTAATTTTCGTATTAATTATGTCAGGTCGAAGAGGTGTTGGACATAAAATTAACAACGCAAAATCGCACCAAAGGCAATTTTGTCATTTGTCACGACAGTGTCGGAATGGGCCGAAATTGGGTAGGTTGATTTGAAAGGGCCCCAGAAATTGGACTCGGGGCAAAGACCTGAGATCACGGGATTTTAGCCAAATTCCTTCGTTTAGGCCTCCGAATAATTAATTTCCGTATTAATTATGTCAGGTTGAAGAGGTGTTGGACATAAAATTAACAAAGACAAACCGCACAAGGGGAAAGTTCATCATTCGTCACGACGGTGTTGTAACAGGCCGAAATTTGATTGGTTGATTGGAAACGGCCCCAGAAATTGGACTCGGGCCATAAACCCCAGATCACGGGATTTTAGCCAAATTCCTTCGTTTAGTCCTCCGAATAATTAATTTCCGTATTAATTATGTATGGTTGAAGAAGTGTTGGACAGAAAATTAATAACGCAATACCGCACCAGGGGCAATTTTGTCATTTGTCGTGATGGTGTCGGAATGGGCCGAAATTTGACGGCCCCAGAAATTGGACTCGTGGCAACTACCCGAGATCACTGGATTTTAGCCAAATTACGTCATTTAGGCCTCCGAATAATTAATTTCCCGATTAAATATGTCAAGTTGAAGTGGTGTTGGACATAAAATTAACAAAGACAAACTGCACTAGGGGAAATTTCATCATTTGTCGCGACGGTGCGGGAACGGGCTGAAATTTGGCAGGTTGATTGGAAACGGCCCGAGAAATTGGACTCGGGGCATAGACTCGGGATCACCAGATTTTAGCCAAATTCCTTCGTTTAGGCCTCCGAATAATTAATTTCCGTATTAATTAAGTCAGGTTGAAGAGGTGTTGGACATAAAATTAACGAAGACAAACCGCACCAAAGGAAATTTCGTCATTTGCGCGACGGTGTCGGAATGAGCCAAAATTTGGCAGGTTGATCGTAAACGGACCGAAAAATTAGACTCGGGGCACATACACGAGATCAAGGGATTTTAACCAAATTCCTTCGTTTAGGCCTCCGAATAATTAATTTCCTTAATAATTTTGTCAGGACGAAGAGGTGTTGGACAGAAAATTAACAACGCAAAATCGCACCAGGGGCAATTTTGTCATTTGTCGTGACAGTTTCGTAATGGGCCGAAATTTGACAGGTTGATCGGAAACGGCCCCAGAAATTGGACTTGGGGCATAAACCCCAGATCATGGGATTTTAGCCAAATTCCTTCGTTTCGGCCTCCGAATAATTAATTTTTGTATTAATTATGGCCGGTTGAAAAGGTGTTGGACATAAAATTAACAAAGACAAGCCACACCAGGAGAAAGTTCGTCATTTGTCGCGACGGTGTCGTAATGGGTCGAAAATTGGCAGGTTGATTAGAAACAGCCCTAGAAATTGTACTCGGGGCACAGACCAGGGATCAAGGGATTTTAGCCAAATTCCTCCATTTAGGCCTCCGAATAATTAATTTCCGTATTAATTATGTATGGCTGAAGAAGCGTTGGATAGAAAATTAACAACGCAATACCGCACCAGTGGCAATTTTGCCATTTGTCGCGACGGTGTCGGAATGGGTTGAAATTTGGTAGGTTGATTGGAAACAGACCCAGAAATTGGACTTGGGACACAAACCCGAGATCACGGGATTTTAGCCAAATTCCTCCGCTTAGGCCTCCGAATAATTAATTTCCGTATTAATTATGTCAGGTTGAAGAGGTGTTGGACATAAAATCAACAAAGACAAACCGCACCAGGGGAAATTTCATCATTTGTCGTGACGGTGTCGGAATGGGCCGAAATTTGGCAGGTTGATTGGAAACGGCCTGAGAAATTAGACTCGGGGCAAAGACCCAGGATCACGGGATTTTAGCCAAATTCCTTCGTTTAGGCCTCCGAATAATTAATTTCCTCCGAATAATTAATTTTCGTATTAATTATGTCAGGTTGAAGATGTGTTGGACAGAAAATTAACGACGCAAAATCGCACCAAGGGTAATTTTGTTATTTGTCGCGTTGGTGTCGGAATGGGCCGAAATTTGGCATGTTGATTGGAAACGGCCCCAAAAATTGGACTTGGGTTGTTGACCCGAGATCACAGGATTTTAGCCAAATTCCTTCGTTTAGTCCTCCGAATAATTAATTTTCGTATTAATTATATCAGGTTGAAGAGGTGTTGGACATAAAATTAACAAAGACAAACCGCACCAAGGGAAATTTCATCATTTGTCGCGACGGTGTCGGAATGGGCAAAAATTTGGCAGGTTGATTGGAAACGACCCTAGAAATTGGACTCGGGGCACAGACCCGGGATCAAGGGATTTTAGCCAAATTCCTTCGTTTTGGACTCCGAATAATTAATTTTCGTACTAATTATGTATGGTTGAAGAAGTGTTGGACAGAAAATTAACAACACAATACCGCACCAGGGTCAATTTTGTCATTTGTCGCGACGGTGTCGGAATGGGCCAAAATTTGGCAGGTTGATTGGAAATAGCCCTAGAAATTGGACTCGGGGTACGGACCCGAGATCAAGGGATTTTTGCAAAATTTCTTCGTTTAGGCCTCAAGAATAATTAATTTCCATATTAATTATGTCAGGTTGAAGATGTGTTGGACAGAAAATTAACAACGCAAAATCGCACCAAGGGAAATTTTGTCATTTGTCGCGTCGGTGTCGAAATGGGCCGAAATTTGGCCGGTTGATTGGAAACTGCCCCAGAAATTGGACTCGGGTTGTTGAACCGAGATCACGTGATTTTAGCCAAATTCCTTCGTTTAGGCCTCCGAATAATTAATTTCCGTATTAATTATGTCAGGTTGAAAAGGTGTTCGACATAAAATTAAGAAAGACAAACCGCACAAGGGAAATTTCGTCATTTGTCGCGACGGTGTTGGAATGGGCCAAAATTTGGCAGGTTGACTGGAAACGGCCCGAGAAATTAGACTCGAGGCAAAGACCCAGGATCACGGGATTTTAGCCAAATTCCTTCGTTTAGGCCTCCGAATAATTAATTTTCGTATTAATTATGTCAGGTTGAAGAGGTGTTGGACAGAAAATTAACAACGCAAAATCGCACCACGGGTAATTTTGTAATTTGTCGCGTCGGTGTCGGAATGGGCCGAAATATGGCATGTTGATTGGAAACGGCCCCAAAAATTGGACTCGGGTTGTTGACCTGAGATCACAGGATTTTAGCCAAATTCCTTCGTTTAGGCCTCCGAATAATTAATTTCCGTATTAATTATGTCAGGTTGAAGAGGTGTTGGACATAAAATTAACAAAGACAAACCGCACCAAGGGAAATTTTTTCATTTGTCGCGACGGTGTCGGAATGGACCGAAATTTGGCAGGTTGATTGGAAACGACCCTAGAAATTGGACTCCGAGCACAGACCCGGGATCAAGGGATTTTAGCCAAATTCGTTCGTTTTGGCCTCCGAATAATTAATTTCTGTACTAATTATGTATGGTTGAAGAAGTGTTGGACAGAAAATTAACAACGCAATACTGCACCAGGGGCAATTTTGTCATTTGTTGCGACGGTGTCGAAATGGGCTAAAATTTGGCAGGTTGATTGGAAAAGGCCCTAGAAATTGGACTCGGGGTACGGCCCCAAGATCAAGGGATTTAAGCCAAATTCCTTCGTTTAGGCCTCAAGAATAATTAATTTCCGTATTAATTATGTCAAGTTGAAGATGTGTTGGACAAAAAATTAACAATGCAAAATCGCACCAAGGGCAATTTTGTCATTTGTCGCGTCGGTGTCGGAATGGGCCGAAATTTGGCCGGTTGATTGTAAACTGCCTCAGAAATTGGACTCGGGTTGTTGACCCGAGATCACGGGATTTTAGCCAAATTCCATCGTTTAGGCCTCCGAATAATTAATTTTCGTATTAATTATGTCAGGTTGAAGAGGTGTTGGCCTAAAAATAACAAAGACAAACCGCACCAAGGGAAATTTCGTCATTTGTCGCGACGGTGTCCGAATGGGCCAAAATTTGGCAGGTTGATTGGAAACAACCCTAGAAATTGGACTCGGGGCACAGACCTGGGATCAAGGGATTTTAGCCAAATTCCTTCGTTTTGGCCTCCGAATAATTAATTTCCGTACCAATTATGTACGGTTGAAGAAGTGTTAGACCGAAAATTAACAACGCAATACCGCACCAGGGGCAATTTTGTCATTTGTCACGACGATGTCGGAATGGGCTGAAATTTGGCAGGTTGATTGGAAACGACCCTAGAAATTGGACTCGGGGTACGGACCCAGGATCAAAGGATTTTAGCCAAATTCCTTCGTTTAGGCCTCAAGAATAATTAATTTCCGTACTAATTATGCCAAGTTGAAGAAGTGTTGGACAGAAAATTAAGACCGCAAAACCGCAACAGGGACAATTTTTTCATTTGTTGTGACATTGTCGGAATGGGCCGAAATTTGCTAGGTTGATTGGAAACGAATAATTAATTTCCGTATTAATTATGTAAGGTTGAAGAAGTGTTGGACAAAAAATTAACACCGCAAAACCGCACCAGGGGCAATTTTGTCATTTGTCGCGATGGTGTCGGAATGGGCCGAAATTTAGCAGGCTGATTGGAAACGGACCTAGAAATTGCACTCAGGGCACAGACCCGGGATCAAGGGATTTTAGCCAAATTCCTTCGTTTAGGCCTCCGAATAATTAATTTCTGTATTAATTATGTCAGGTCGAAGAAGTATTGGATGGAAAATTAACAACGAAAAACCACACAGGGGTAATTTTGTCATTTGTCGTGACAGTTATGGAATAGGCCGAAATTTGGTAGGTTGATTGGAAACGGCACCAAAAATTGGACTCGGGTGAAAGACCCGAGATCTCGGAATTTTAGCCAAATTCCTTCTTTTAGGCCTCCGAATAATTAATTACCATATTCATTAAGTCAGGTTGAAGAGGTGTTGGACATAAAATTAACAAAGACAAACCGCACCAGGTGAAATTTCGTCATTTGTCGCGACGGTGTCGGAACGGGCCGAAATTTAGCAGGTTGATTGGAAACAGCCCGAGAAATTGGACTCAGAGCACAGACCCGCGATCACCAAATTTCAGCCAAATTCCTTCTTTAGGTCTCCGAATAATTAATTTCCGTATTAATTATGTCAGGTCAAAGTAGTGTTGGACAGAAAGTTAACAACGCAAAACCGTACCAGGGGCAATTTTGTCATTTGTCACGATAGTGTCGAAATGGGCCGAAATTTGGCAGGTTGATTGGAAACAGCCCCAAAAATTGGACTCGGGCCAAAGACCCGCGATCACATGATTTTAGCCAAATTCCTTCGTTTAGGCCTCCGAATAATTAATTTCCCTATTAATTATGTCAGGTTGAAGTGGTGTTGGACATAAAATTAACAAAGACAAACCGCACCAGGGGAAATTTCGTCATTTGTCGCGATGGTGTCGGAACAGGCCGAAATTTGGCAGGTTGATTGGAAACGGCCCGAGAAATTGGACTCGGGGCACAGACCCTGGATCACGGGATTTTAGTCAAATTCCTTCGTTTAGGACTCTGAACAATTAATTTTCGTATTAATTATGTCAGGTTGAAGATGTGTTGGATAGAGAATTAACAATGTAAAATCGCACCAGGGGCAAGTTTGTCATTTGTCGTGACGGTGTCGGAATGGGCCAAAATTTGGCAGGTTGATTAGAAACGGCCATAGAAAATGGACTTGGGAAACAAACCCGGGATCAAGAGATTTTAGCCAAATTACTTCGTTTAGGCCTCCGAATAATTAATTTCCTTATTAATTATGTATAGTTGAAGAAGTGTTGGACAAAAAATTAACAACGCAATACCGCACCAGGGGTAATTTTGTCATTTGTCGCGACGGCGTCGAAATGGGCCGAAATTTGGGAGGTTGATTGGAAACGGGCCCAGAAATTAAACTCGGGCCAAAGGCCCAAAATCACGGGATTTTAGCCAAATTCCTTCGTTTAGGCCTCCGAATAACTAATTTCCCTATTAATTATGTCAAGTTGAAGTGGTGTTGGACATAAAATTAACAAAGACAAACCGCATCAGGTAAAATTTTGTCATTTGTCGCGACGGTGACAGAACGGGCCGAAATTTGGCAAGTTGATTGGAAACGGCCCGAGAAATTGGACTCGGGGCACAGACCCGGGATCAAGGTTGATTGGAAACGGCCCGAGAAATTGGACTCGGGGCACAGACCCGGGATCACGGGATTTTAGCCAAATTCCTTCATTTAGGCGTCCGAATAATTAATTTTCATATTAATTATGTCAGGTTGAAGATGTATTGGACAGAAAATTAACAAGGCAAAATTGCACCAAGGCCAATTTTGTCATTTGTCGCGACGGTGTCGGAATGGGCCGAAATTTGGTAGGTTGATTGAAAACGGCCCCAAAAATTGGACTCGGGGAACAGACTAGGGATCATGAGATTTTAGCCAAATTTCTTCGTTTAGGCCTCCGAATAATTAATTTCTGTACTAATTATGTCAGGTTGAAGAGGTGTTTGACATAAAATTAACAAAGACAAACCGCACCAGGGGAAATTTCGTCATTTGTCTCGACGGTGTTGGAATGCGCCAAAATTTGGCAGGTTGATTGTAAACGGCCCGAGAAATTAGACTCGGGGCAAGGACTCAGGATCACGGAAGTTTAGCCAGATTCCATCGTTTAGGCCTCCGAATAATTAATTTTCGTATTAATTATGTCAGGTTGAAGAGGTGTTGGACGTAAAATTAACGAAGAATAACCACATCAGTTGAAATTTCATCATTTCTCGCGACGTGTCGGAATGAGCCGAAATTTGGCAGGTTGATATTAAAATGCCCGAGAAATTAGACTCGGGGCACATACCCGAGATCAAGGGATTTTAACCAAATTCCTTCGTTTAGGCCTCCGAATAATTAATTTCCCTAATAATTATGTCAGGACGAAGAAGTGTTGGACAAAAAATTAACAACGCAAAATCGCACCAGGGGCAATTTTGTCATTTGTCGCGACAGTGTCGGAATGTGCCGAAATTTTGTTGGTTGATTGGAAACGGCCCCAGAAATTAGACTCGGGGCATAAACCCCAGATCACGGGATTTTACCCAAATTCCTTCATTTAGACCTCCGAATAATTAATTTTCGTATTAATTATGTCCGGTTGAAGAGGTGTTGGACATAAAATTAACAAAGACAAACTGCAACAGGGGAAAGTTCGTCATTTGTCGCGACGGTGTCGGAATGGGCCGAAATTTAGCAGGTTGATTGGAAACGGCCCCAAAAATTGGACTCGGGGCACGGACCCGGGATCAAGGGATTTTAGCCAAATTCCTCCGTTTAGGCCTCTGAATAATTAATTTCTGTATTAATTATGTATGGTTGAAGAAACGTTGGACAGAAAATTAACAACGCAGTACCGCACCAGGGGCAATTTTGTCATTTGTCGCGATGGTGTCGGAATGTGCCGAAATTTGGTAGGTTGATTAGAAACGGACCCAGAAATTGGACTCGGGGCACAAACCCGAGATCGCGGGATTTTAGCCAAATTCCTTCGTTTAGGCCTCCGAATAATTAATTTCTGTATTAATTATGTCAGGTTGAAGATGTGTTGGACATAAAATTGACAAAGACAAACTGCACCAGGGGAAATTTCGTCATTTATCGCGACGGTGTCGGAATGACCCGAAATTTAGTAGGTTGATTGTAAACGGCCCGAGAAATTAGACTCGGGGCAAGGACCCGGGATCATGGGATTTTAGCCAAATTCCATTGTTTAGGCCTCCGAATAATTAATTTCGGTATTAATTATGTCAGGTTGAAGAGGTGTTGGACATAAAATTAACAAAGACAAACTACACCAGGGGAAATTTCGGTATTTGTCGCGACGACGTCGGAATGAGCCGAAATTTGGCAGGTTGATCGTAAATAGCCCGAGAAATTATACTCGGGGCGCATACTCAAGATCAAGGGATTTTAACCAAATTCCTTCGTTTAGGCCTCCGAATAATTAATTTCCTTAATAATTATGTCAGGACGAAGAAGTGTTGGACAGAAAATTAACAAGGCATAATCACACCTGGGGTAATTTTGTCATTTGTCACGTCAGTGTCGAAATGGGCCGAAATTTGGCAGGTTGATTGGAAACGGCCCCAGAAATTGGACTCGGGGCATAAACCCCAGATCATGGGATTTTAGCTAAATTCCTTCGTTTAGGCCTCCGAATAATTAATTTTCGTATTAATTATGTCAGGTTGAAGAGGTGCTGGACATAAAATTAACAAAGGCAAACCGTACCAGGGGAAAGTTCGTCATTTGTCACGACGGTGTCGGAATGGGCCGAAATTTGGCAGGCTGATTGGAAACGACCCTAGAAATTGGACGCGGGGCACAGACCCAGGATCATGGGATTTTAGCCAAATTCCTCTGTTCAGGCCTCCGAATAATTAATTTTCGTATTAATTATGTATGGTTGAAGAAGCGTTGGACAGAAAATTAACAATGCAATACCGCACCAGGGGCAATTTTGTCATTTGTCGCGACGATGTCGGAACGGGCCGAAATTTGGTAGGTTGATTGGAAACGGACCCAGAAATTGGTCTCGGGGCACACACCTGAGATTGCGGGATTTTAGCCAAATTCCTTCATTTAGGCCTCCGAATAATTAATTTCCGTATTAATTATGTCAGGTTGAAGAGCTGTTGGACATAAAATTAACAAAGACAAACCGCACCAGGGGAAATTTCGTCATTTGTCGCGACGGTGTCGAAATGGGCCTAAATTTGGCAGGTTGATTGGAAACGGCCCGAGAAATTAGACTCGGGGCAATGACCCAGGATCATAGGATTTTAGCAAAATTCCTTCGTTTAGGCCTCCGAATAATTAATTTCCATACTAATTATGTCGGGTTGAAGATGTGTTGGATAGAAAATTAACAACGCAAAATCGCACCAAGGGCAATTTTGCCATTTGTCGCGTCGGTGTCGGAATGGGTTGAAATTTGGCAGGGTGATTGGAAACGTCCCCAGAAATTGGACTCGGGTTGTCGACCCGAGATCACAGGATTTTAGCCAAATTCCTTCGTTTAGGCCTACAAATAATTATTTTTCATATAAATTATGTCAGGTTGAAGAGGTGTTTGACATAAAATTAGCAAAGACAAACCACACCAAGGGAAATTTTGTCATTTGTCGCGACGGTGTCGGAATGGGCCGAAATTTGGCACGTTGATTGGAATCGACCCTAGAAATTGGACTCGGGGTACAGAACCGGGATCTAGGGATTTTAGCCAAATTCCTTCGTTTTGGCCTCCGAATAATTAATTTCCGCACTAATTATGTATGGTTGAAGAAGTGTTGGACAGAAAATTAACAACGCAATACCGCACCAGGGGCAATTTTGTCATTTTTCGCGACGGTGTCGGAATGGGCTGAAATTTGGCAAGTTGATTGGAAACGGCCCTCGAAATTGTACTCAGGTTACGAACCCGGGATCAAGGTATTTTAGCCAAATTCCTTCGTTTAGGCCTCAAGAATAATTAATTTCTGTATTAATTATGTCAGGTTGAAGATGTGTTGGACAGAAAATTTACAACGCAAAATCGTACCAAGGGCAATTTTGTCATTTGTCGCATCGGTGTTGGAATGGGCCGAAATTTGGCTGGTTGATTGGAAACTGCCCCAGAAATTGGACTCTGGATTGAACCCGAGATCACGGGATTTTAGCCAAATTCCTTCGTTTGGGCCTCCGAATAATTAATTTCCGTATTAATTATGTCAGGTTGAAGAGGCGTTCGACATAAAATTAACAAAGACAAACCGCACCAAGGGAAATTTCGTCATTTGTCACGATGGTGTCGGAATGGGCCGAAATTTAGCCGGTTTATTGGAAACGACCCTAAAAATTGGACTCGGGGCACAGACCCGGGATCAGGGGATTTTAGCCAAATTCCTTCGTTTTGGCCACCGAGTAATTAATTTCAGTACTAATTATGTATGGTTGAAGAAGTGTTGGACAGAAAATTAACAACATAATACCACACCAGGGGTAATTTTGTCATTTGTCGTGACAGTGTCGGAATGGGCCGAAATTTGGCAGGTTGATTGGAAACGGCCCTAGAAATTGGACTCAGGGTACAGACCCGGGATCGAGGGATTTTGGCCAAATTCCTTCGTTTAGGCCTCAAGAATAATTAATTTTCGTATTAATTATGTCAGGTTGAAGAAGTGTTGGATAGAAAATTAAGACCGCAAAACCGCAACAGGGACAATTTTTTCATTTGTCGTGACGTTGTCGGAATGGGCCAAAATTTGCTAGGTTGATTGGAAACGAATAATTAATTTCCGTATTAATTATGTAAGGTTGAAGAAGTGTTGGATAGAAAATTAACAACGCAAAACCGCACCAGGGGCAATTTTGTCATCTGTCGCGACGGTGTCGGAATGGGCCGAAATTTAGCAGGTTGATTGGAAACGAACCCAGAAATTGGACTCGGGGCACAGACCCGGGATCAAGGGATTTTAGCCAAATTCCTTCGTTTAAGCCTCCGAATAATTAATTTCTGTATTAATTATGTCAGGTTGAAGAAGTGTTGGAAAGAAATTTAACAACGCAATACCGCACCAAGGGCAATTTTGTCATTTGTCGCGACGGTGTCGGAACGAGCCGAAATTTGGCAAGTTGATTGGAAACAGCTCAAGAATTTGGACTCAGAGCATAGACCCGGGATCACCAGATTTTAGCCAAATTCCTTCGTTTAGGCCCCAGAATAATTAATTTCCGTATTAATTATGTCAGGTCGAAGAAGTGTTGGACAGAAAATTAACAATGCAAAACCGTACCAGGGGCAATTTTGTCATTTGTCGCGACAGTGTCAGAATGGTCCGAAATTTGGCAGGTTGATTGGAAACGGCCCCAGAAATTGGACTCGGGGCGAAGACCCAAGATCACGGGATTTTAGCCAATTTCCTTCGTTTAGGCCTCCGAATAAATTAATTTCCCTATTAATTATGTCAGGTTGAAGTGGTGTTGGACATAAAATTAACGAAGACAAACCGCACCAGGGGAAATTTTGTCATTTGTCGCGACGGTGTCGGAACGGGCTGAAATTTGGCAGGTTGATTGGAAACGGCCCTAGAAATTGGACTCGGGGCACAGACCCTGGATCACGGGATTTTAGCTAAATTCCTTCGTTTGGGCCTCCGAATAATTAATTTCCGTATTAATTATGTCAGGTTGAAGATGTGTTGGACAGAAAATTAACAACGTAAAATAGCACCAGGGGCAATTTTGTCATTTGTCGCGACAGTGTCGGAATGGGCCGAAATTTGGTAGGTTGATTGGAAATGGCCCCAAAAATTGGACTCGGGGTACAGACTAGGGATAATGAGATTTTAGCCAAATTCCTTCATTTAGGCCTCCGAATAATTAATTTCTGTATTAATTATGTCAGGCTGAAGGAGTGTCTGACAGAAAATTAACAGAGAAAAACCGCACCAGGGGAAATTTCGTCATTTGTCGCGACGGTGTCAGAATGTACCTAAATTTGGCTGGTTGATTGGAAACGACCCCAGAAATTGGACTCGATGCACAGACCCGGGATCACGGGATTTTAGTCAAATTCCTTCGTTTAGGCCTCTGAATAATTAATTTTCGTATTAATTATGTCAGGTTGAAGATGTGTTGGACAGAGAATTAACAAGGTAAAATCGCAGCAGGGGCAAGTTTATCATTTGTCGCGACGGTGTCGGAATGGGCCGAAATTTGACAAGTTGATTGGAAACGGACCCAGAAATTGGACTCGGGTCATAGACCCGAGGTCAAGGGATTTTAGCCAAATTCCTTCATTTGGGCCTCCGAATAAATAATTTCCGCATTAATTATGTCAAGTCGAAGAAGTGTTGGACAGAAAATTAACAACGCAAAATCGCACCAGGGGCAAGTTTGTCATTTCTCGCGACGGTGTTGGAATGGGCCGAAATTTGGCAGGTTGATTGTAAACGGCCTGAGAAATTTGACTTGGGGCAAGGACCCGGGATCACGGGATTTTAGCCAAATTCCATCGTTTAGGCCTCCGAATAATTAATTTCCTTATTAATTATGTCAGGTTGAAGAGGTGTTGGACAGAAAATTAACAACGCAAAATCGCACCAAGGGCAATTTTGTCATTTGTCGCGACGGTATCGGAATGGGCCGAAATTTGTCAGGTTAATTGGAACGACCCCAAAAATTGGACTCGAGGCACAGACCCGGGATCACGGGGTTTTAGCCAAATTCCTTCGTTTAGGCCCTCGAATAATTAATTTCCGCATTAATTATGTCTGGTTGAAGAAGTGTTGTACAGAAAATTAACAGAGAAAATTTGCAACCGTAGAAATTTCGTCATTTGTTGCGATGGTTCCGGAATGCACCGAAATTTGGCGTGTTGATTGGAAACGACCCTAGAAATTGGACTCGGTGCACAGACCTAGGATCATGGGATATTAGCTAAATTCCTTCATCTAGGCCTCTGAATAATTAATTTTCGTATTAATTATGTGAGGTTGAAGATGTGTTGGACAGTTTATAAACGCAAAATCGCACCAGCGGCTATTTTGTCATTCGTCACGATGGTGTCGGAATGGGCCGAAATTTGGCAGGTTGATCGGAAACGGCTCTTGAAATTGGACTTGGGGCACATACATGTGATCATGGGATTTTAGCCAAATTCTTTCCTTTAGGCCTCCAAATAATTAATTTCCGTATTATTTATGTCGGGCTGAAGAAGTGTTGGACAGAAAATTAACAAAGAAAAATCGCACCAAAGGCAATTTTGTCATTTGTCGCGACGGTGTCGGAATTGGCCAAAATTTGGCAAGTTGATTAGAAACGGCCCCAGAAAATGGACTCGAGGTACAGACCCAAGATCAAGGGATTTTAGTAAAATTCCTTCGTTTAGGCCTTCGAATAATTAATTTTCGTATTAATTATGTCGGGTTGAAGAGGTGTTGGACATAAAATTAACAAAGACAAACCGCACCAGGGGAAAGTTCGTCCTTTGTCGCGACGGTGTCGAAATGGGCCGAAATTTGGCATGTTGATGGAAAACGGCCCCAGAAATTGGACTCGGGGCACAGCTCAGGGATCACGGGATTTTAGACAAATACCTTTGTTTAGGCCCCGAATAATTAATTTTCGTATTAATTATGTCAAGCTGAAGAACTGTTGGACAGAAAATTAACAGAAAAAAATTGCAACCGGGGAGATTTCGTCATTTGTCGCTAAGGTGTCTGAACGGATTAAAATTTGGCCTGTTGATTGCAAACGACCCCCAAAATTGGACTCGATGCACAGACCCGGGATCACGAGATTTTAGCTAAATTCCTTCATCTAGGCCTCTAAATAATTAATTTCCGTATTAATTATATCCGGTTGAAGATGTGTTGGACAGTTTAGCAACGCAAAATCGTACCAGGGGCTATTTTGTCATTTGTCGCGACGATGTCGGAATGGGCCGAAATTTGGAAGGTTGATCGGAAACGGCCCCAGAAATTGGACTCGGGGCACATACTTGGGATCACGGGATTTTAGCCAAATTCATTTGTTTACGCATCCGAATAATTAATTTTCGTATTATTTATGTCGGGCTGAAGAAGTGTTGGACATAAAATTAACAAGGAAAAACCACACCAAGGGCAATTTTGTCATTTGTCGCGACAGTGTCGGAATGGGCCAAAATTTGGCTGGTTGATTGGAAACGGCCCCAGAAATTGGACTCGGGGCGTTGACCCGAGATCATGGGATTTTAACCAAATTCCTTCATTTAGGCCTCTGAATAATTAATTTCCGTATTAATTATGTCAGGTTGAAGAGGTGTTGGACATAAAATTAACAGAGACAAACCGCACCAGGGGAAAGTTCGTCATTAGTCGCGACGGGGTCAGAATGGGCCAAAATTTGGCAGGTTGATTGGAAATGGGCCTAGAAATTGGACTCGAGGCACAGACCCAGGATCAAGGGATTTTAGCCAAATTCCTTCAAATAGGCCTCTGAATAATTAATTTTCGTATTAATTATGTATGGTTGAAGAAGTGTTGGATAGAAAATTAACAACGCAATACCGCACCAGGGGCAATTTTGTCATTTGTCGCGACGGTGTCGGAATGGATCGAAATTTGGCCTGTTGATTGGAAACGACACTAGAAATTGGACTCGATGCACAGACCCGAGATCAGGAGATTTTAGCTAAATTCCTTCATCTAGGCCTCCAAATAATTAATTTCCGTATTAATTATGTCAGGTTGAAGATGTGTTGGACAGTTTAGCAACGCAAAATCGCACCAGGGGCTATTTTGTCGTTTGTCGCGACGGTGTCGGAATAGGCCGAAATTTGGCAGGTTGATCGGAAACGGCCCCAGAAATTGGACTCGGGGCACATACCTGGGATCACGGGATTTTAGCCAAATTCCTTCGTTTAAGCCTCCGAATAATTAATTTTCATATTATTTATGTCGGGCTGAAGAAGTGTTGGACAGAAAATTAACATAGAAAAATCGTACCAAGGTCAATTTTTTCATTTGTCGCGACGGTGTCGGAATGGTCCAAAATTTGGCAAGTTGATTAGAAACGGCCCCAGAAATTGGACTCGAGGTACAAACCCGAGATCAAGGGATTTTAGCAAAATTCCTTCGTTTAGGCCTCCGAATAATTAATTTTCGTATTAATTATGTCAGGTGGAAGAAGTGTTGGACAGAAAATTAACAACGCAAAACCACACCAAGGGTAATTTTGTCATTTGTCGCGACGTTGTCGAAATGGGCCGAAATTTGCTAGGTTGATTGAAAACGGCCCTAGAAATTGGACTCGGGGCACAGACCCGGGATCAAGGGATTTTAGCCAGATTCCTTCGTTTAGGCCTCCAAAAAACTAATTTCCGTATTAATTATGTATCATTGAAGAAGTGTTGGACAGAAAATTAGCAACGCAAAACCGCACCAAGGGTAATTTTGTCATTTGTCGCGACGGTGTCGGAATGGGCCGAAATTTGGCAAGTTGATTGGAAACGGACCCAGAAATTAGACACGGGGCATAGACTCGGGATCGAGGGATTTTAGCCAAATTCCTTCGTTTAGGCCTCTGAAAAATTAATTTCCGTACTAATTATGTCAGGTCGAAGAAGTGTTGGACAGAAAGTTAACAACGTAAAACCGCACAAGGGGCAATTTTGTCATTTGCCGTGACGATGTGGGAATGGGCTGAAATTTGGCAGGTTGATTGGAAACGGCCCCAAAAATTGGACTCGGGGTACAGAGCCGGGATCAAGGGATTTTAGCCTAATTCCTTCGTTTAGGCCTTTGAATAATTAATTTTCGTATTAGTTATGTCCAGTGGAAGAAGTGTTGGACAGAAAATTAACAACGCAAAACCGTACCAGGTGCAATTTTGTCATTTGTCGCGACGTTGTTGGAATGGGCCGAAATTTTCTGGGTTGATTGGAAATGGCCCAAGAAATTGGACTCAAAGCACAGACCCGGGATCAAGGGATTTTAGCCAAATTCCTTCGTTTAGGCCTTCGAATAATTAATTTTCGTATTAATTATGTCAGGTCGAAGAAGTGTTGGACAGAAAATTAACAACGTAAAACTGCCCCAGGGGCAATTTTGTCATTTGTCGTGATAGTGTCGGAATGGGCCGAAATTTGGCAGGTTGATTGGAAACGGCCCCAGAAATTGGACTTGGGGCGTAGACCTGAGATCTCGGGATTTTAGCCGAATTCCTTCGTTTAGGCCTCCGAATAATCAATTTCCGTATTAATTATGTCGGGTTGAAGAGGTGTTGGACATAAAATTAACAAAGACAAACCGTACCAGGGGAAAGTTTGTCATTTGTCGCGACGGTGTCGGAATGGGCCAAAATTTGGCAGGTTGATTGGAAACGGTCCTAGAAATCGGACTCGGGGCATAGACCCGGGATCAAGGGATTTTAGCCAAATTCCATCGTTTAGGCTTCCGAATAATTAATTTCCGTATTAATTATGTATGGTTGAAGAAGCGTTGGACAGAAAATTAACAACAAGATACCGCACCAGGGGCAATTTTGTCATTTGTCGCGACGATGTCGGAATGAGCCGAAATTTGGTAGGTTGAAATTGGACTCGGGACACAAACCCGAGACCACGGGATTTTAGCAAAATTCCTTCGTTTAGGCCTCCGAATAATTAATTTCCGTATTAATTATGTCAGGTTGAAGAGGTGTTGGACATAAAATTAACAAAGATAAACCGGACCAGGGGAAATTTAGTCATTTGTCGTAAAGGTGTCGGAATGGGCCGAAATTTGGCAGGTCGATTGAAAACGGCCCGAGAAATTAGACTCGGGGCTATGACCCAGGATCACGGGATTTTAGCCAAATTCCTTCGTTTAGGCCTCCGAATAATTAATTTCCATATTATTTATGTATGGTTGAAGAAGTGTTGGACAGAAAATTAAAAATGCAAAATCGCACCAAGGGCAATTTTGTCATTTATCGCGACGGTGTCGGAATGGGCCGAAATTTGGCAGGTTGATTGAAAACGGCCCTAGAAATTGGACTCGGGGCACAAACCCAAGATCACGGGATTTTAGCCAAATTCCTTCGTTTAGGCCTCCGAATAATTAATTTCCGTACTAATTATGTCAGGTTGAATAGGTGTTGGACACAAAATTAATAAAGACAAATCGCACCAGGGGAAAGTTCGTCATTTGTCGTGACGGTGTCGGAATGGGCCGAAATTTGGCAGGTTGAATGGAAATGGCCCTAGAAATTGGACTCGGGGCAAAGACCTGAGATCATAGGATTTTAGCCAAATTCTTTCGTTTAAGCCTCCGAATAACTAATTTCCGGATTAATTATGTCAGGTTGAAGAGGTGTTGGACACAAAATTAACAAAGACAAACCGCACCAGGGGAAAGTTCGTCATTTGTCGTGACGGTATCGGAATGGGCCGAAATTTGGCAGGTTGATTGGAAACAGCCCAAGAAATTAGACTCGGGGCTAAGACCCGAGATCACGGGATTTTAGCCAAATTCCTTCGTTTAGGCCCTCGAATAATTAATTTCCGTATTAATTATGTCAGTCTGAAGAAGTGTTGGACAGAAAATTAACTGAGAACAATTACAAACGGGGAAATTTCATCATTTGTCGCGACGGTGTCGGAATGGACCAAAATTTGGCCTGTTGATTGGAAACGACCCCCCGAAATTGGATTCGGTGCATAGACCCGGGATCACAGGATTCTAGCTAAATTCCTTCATCTAGGCCTCTGAATAATTAATTTTTGTATTAATTATGTCAGGTTGAAGATGTGTTGGACGGTTTAGCAACGTAAAATCGCACCAGGGGATATTTTGTCATTTGTCGCGACGGTGTCGGAATGGGCCGAAATTTGGCTGGTTGATCGGAAATGGCCCCAGAAATTTGACTCAAGTTACATACCCGGGATCAAGGGATTTTAGCCAAATTTCTTTGTTTAGACCCCCGAATAATTAATTTTCATATTATTTATGTCGGGCTGAAGAAGTGTTGGATAGAAAATTAACAAAGAAAAACCGCACGAAGGGCAATTTTGACATTTGTCGCGACGATGTCGGAATGGGTCGAATTTTGGCAGGTTGATTGGAAACGGCCCCAGAAATTGGACTCGGGACAGAAACCCAGGATCACGGGATTTTAGCCAAATTCCTTCGTTTAAGCCTCCGAATAATTAATTTCCATATTAATTATGTTAGGTTGAAGAGGTGTTGGACATAAAATTTACAAAGACAAACCGCACCAGGGGAAATTTCATCATTTGTCGCGACGGTGTCAGAATGGGCCGAAATTTGGCAGGTTGATTGGAAATAGCCCTAGAAATTGAACTCGGGGCACAGACTCAGGATCAAGGGATTTTAGCCAAATTCCTTCGTTTAGGCATCCGAATAATTATTTTTCGTATTAATTATGTATGGTTGAAGAAGTGTTGGACAGAAAATTAACAACATAATATCGCACCATGGGCAATTTTGTCATTTGTCGCGACGGTGTCGGAATGTGCCGAAATTTGGCAGGTTGATTGGAAACGGACCCAAAAATTGGACACGGGGCACAGAGCCAGGATCACGGAATTTTAGCCAAATTCCTTCGTTTAGGACTCCGAATAATTAATTTTCGTATTAATTAAGTCAGTTGAAGATGTGTTGGACTGAAAATTAACAACGCAAAATCACACCAAGGGCAATTTTGTCATTTGTCGTGACGGTCTCAGAATGGGTCGAAATTTGGTAGGTTGATTGGAAACAGCCCTAGAAATTGGACTCGAGGCATAGACCCGAGATCACGGGATTTTAGCCAAATTCCTTCGTTTAGGCCTCCGAATTATTAATTTCCATATTAATTATATCAGGTTGAAGAGGTGTTGGACATAAAATTAACAAAGACAAACTGCACCAGGGGAAATTTCATCATTTGTCGCGACGGTGTAAGAATGGGCCGAAATTTGGCAGGTTGATTGGAAACGGCCCTAGAAATTGAACTCGGGGCACAGACTCGGGATCAAGGGATTTTAGCCAAATTCCTTCGTTTAGGCCTCCGAATAATTAATTTCCATATTAATTATGTATGGTTGAAGAAGTGTTGGACAGAAAATTAACAACGCAATATCGCACCATGGGCAATTTTGTCATTTGTCGCGACGGTGTCGGAATGGGCCGAAATTTGGCAGGTTGATTGGAAACGGACCTAAAAATTGGACTCGGGGCACAGAACCGGGGTCACGGAATTTTAGTTAAATTCCTTCGATTAGGAATTTGAATAATTAATTTTCGTATTAATTATGTCTATTGAAGATGTGTTGGACTGAAAATTAACAAAGCAAAAGCACACCAAAGGCAATTTTATCATTTGTCGCGACGGTGTTGTAATGGTCCGAAATTTGGCAGGTTGTTTGGAAATGGCCCCAGAACTTCGACTCGGGGCACAGACCAGGGATCACGAGATTTTAGCCAAGGTCGTTCGTTTAGGCCTCCGAATAATTGATTTCCGTCTTAATTATGTCAGGCTGTAGAAGTGTTGGACAGAAAATTAACAGAGAAAAATCGCACTAGGGGGAATTTCATCATTTGTCGCGACAGTGTCGGAATGGACCGAAATTTGGCTGGTTGAATGGAAACGACCCCAGAAATTGGACTTGGTGCACAAATTCGAGATCACGGGATTTCTGCTAAATTCCTTCATTTAGGCCTCTGAATAATTAATTTTTGTATTAATTATGTCAGGTTGAAGATGTGTTGGACAAAGAATTAGCATCGCAAAATCGTACCAGGGGCAGTTTTGTCATTTGTCGTGACAGTGTCGAAATGGGCCGAAATTTTGGCATTTTGATTGGAAACGGCCCTTGAAATTGGACTCGGGGCACATACCCTGGATCACGGGATTTTAGTCAAATTTCTTCGTTTAGGCCTCCGAACAATTAATTTCCGTATTATTTATATCGGGCTGAAGAAGTGTCGGACAGAAATTTAACAAAGAAAAACCGCACCAAGGGCAACTTTATCATTTGTCGCGACGGTGTCGGAATGGGCCAAAATTTTGCAGGTTGATTGGAAACGGCCCCAGAAATTGGACTCAAGGTACAGACCCGGGAGCAAGGGATTTTAGCCAAATTTCTTCATTTAGGCCTCCGAACAATTAATTTTCCTATTAATTATGTCAGGTTGAAGAACTGTTGGACAGCAACACAAAACTGCACCAGGGGCAATTTTGTCATTTGTCGCGACGTTGTCGGAATGGGCCGAAATTTGCTAGGTTGATTGGAAACGGCCCTAGAAATTAGACTTGGGGCACAGACCCGGGATCAAGGGATTTTAGCAAAATTCCTTCGTTTGGCCCTCCGAATAATTAATTTCCGTATAAATTATGTATGGTTGAAGAAGTGTTGGACAAAAAATTAACAACCCAAAATCGCACCGGGGGCAATTTTGTCATTTGTCGTGACGGCGTCGAAATGGGCTGAAATTTGGCAGGTTGATTGGAAACGGACCCAGAAATTGGACATGGGGCACAGACCCGGGATCAAGGGATTTTAGCCAAATTCCATCGTTTAGGCCTCCGAAGAATTAATTTCCGTATTATTTATGTCAAGTCGAAGAAGTGTTGGACAGAAAATTAACAACGCAAAACCGCACCAAGGACAATTTTGTCATTTGTTGCGACAGTGTCGGAATGGGCCGAAATTTGGCAGGTTCATTGGAAATGGCCCCAGAAATTGGACTCGGGGCACAGACCAGGGATCAAGGGATTTTAGCCAAATTCCTTCGTTTAGGCCTCCGAATAATTAATTTTCGGATTAATTATGTCAGGTTGAAGAGCTGTTGGACATAAAATTAACAAAAACAAACTGCACCAGGGGAAATTTCGTTATTTGTCGCGACGGTGTAGGAACGGCTCGAAATTTTGGCAGGTTGATTGCAAACGGCCCCAGAAATTGGAATCGAGACACTGACCCGGGATCACGGGAATTTAGCCAAAATCCTTCGTTTAGGCCTTCAAATAATTAATTTCCTCATTAATTATGTCAGGTTGAAGAAGTGTTGGACCGAAAATTAAGAACGCAAAACCGCACCAGGGGCAATTTTGTTATTTGTCGCGACGGTGTCGGAAGGGGCCGAAATTTGGCAGGTTGATTGGAAATGGCTCTAGAAATTGGACTCTGGGCACATAACCGGGATCACAGGATTTTAGCCAAATTCCTTCGTTAAGGCCTCCGAATAATTAATTCTGTATTAATTATGTCAGGTTGTAGATGTGTTGGACACAAAATTAGCAACGAAAAATCGTAACAGGGGCAATTTTGTCATTTGTCGCGACGGTGTCGGAATGGGCCGAAATTTGGCAGGTTGATTGAAAACGGCCCCAGAAATTGGACTTAGGGTACAAACCCGGGATCACGGGATTTTAGCCAAATTCCATCGTTTAGGCCTCCGAATAATTAATTTCCGTGTTAATAATGTCAGGCTGAAGAAGTGTTGGACAGAAAATTAACAGAGAAAAACTGCACCAGGGGAAATTTCATCATTTGTCACGACGGTGTCAAAATGGGCCGAAATTTGGCCGGTTTGTTGGAAACGGCCTGAGAAATTAGACTCGGGGCACATACCCGGGATCACAGGATTTGAGCCAAATTCCTTCGTTTAGGCCTCCGAATAATTAATTTCGTATTAATTATGTCAGGTTGAAGATGTGTTGGACAGAAAATTAACAATGCAAAATCGCACCAAGGGCAATTTTGTCATTTGTCACGATGGTGTCGGAATGGGCCGAAATTTGGCAGGTTGATTGGAAACGGCCCGAGAAATTGGACTCGGGGCACATGCCCGGGATCACGGGATTTTGGCCAAATTCCTTCGTTTAGGCCTCCGAATAATTAATTTCGTATTAATTATGTCCGGTTGAAGATGTGTTGGACAGGAAATTAACAATGCAAAACCGCACCAGGGGCAATTTTGTCATTTGTCGCGACGGTGTCGGATTGGGCCGAAATTTGGCGGGTTGATTGGGAACAGCCCCAAAAGTTGTACTCAGGGTACAGACCCTGGATCATAGGATTTTAGCCAAATTCCTTCGTTTCGGCTTCCAAATAATCAATTTCCGTGTTAATTATGTCAGGCTGAATAAGTGTTGGACAGAATATTAACAAAGAAAAACCGCACCTGGGGCAATTTCGTCATTTGTCGCGATGGTGTCGGAATGGGCCAAATTTTGGTAGGTTGATTGGAAACGGCCCGAGAAATTAGATTCGGGGCACAGGCCCGGGATCACATGATTTTGGCCAAAGTCCTTCGTTTAGGCCTCCGAATAATTAATTCCGTGTTAATTATGTCAGGTTGAAGAAGTGTTGGATAGAAAATTAACAACGTGAAACCGCTCCAGGGGCAATTTTGTCATTTGTCGCGACGGTGTCGGAATGGGCCGAAATTTGGCAGGTTTATTGGAAATGGCTCGAGAAATTGGACTCTGGGCACATACTCGAGATCACGGGATTTTAGCCAAATTCCTTCGTTTAAGCCTCCGAATAATTAATTATGTATTAATTATGTCAGGTTGTAGATGTGTTGGACACAAAATTAACAACGCAAAATCGAAACAGGGGCAATTTTGTCATTTGTCACGACGGTGTCGGAATGGGCCGAAATTTGGCAGGCTGATTGGAAACGGCCCCAGAAATTGGACTTAGGGTATAGACCTGGGATCACAGGATTTTAGCCAAATTCCATCGTTTAGGCCTCCAAATATTAATTTTCGTGTTAATTATGTCAGGCTGAAGAAGTGTTAGACAGAAAATTAACAAAGAAAAACCGCACCAGGGGAAATTTTATCATTTGTCGCGATGGTGTCGAAATGGGCCGAAATTTGGCCGGTTTATTGGAAACAGCCCAAGAAATTAGACTCGGGCACATACCTGGGATCACGGGATTTTAACCAAATTCCTTCGTTTACGCATCCGAATAATTAATTTTCGTATTATTTATGTCGAGCTGAAGAAGTTTTGGACAGAAAATTAACATGGAAAAACCGCACCAAGGGCAATTTTGTCATTTGTCGCGACAGTGTTGGAATGGGCCAAAATCTGGCAGGTTGATTGGAAACGGCCCAAGAATTGGACTCGGGGCATAGACCCGAGATCAAGGGATTTTAGCCAAATTCCTTCGTTTAGGCCTCCGAAAAACTGATTTCCGTATTAATTATGTATGGTTGAAGAAGTGTTGGATAGAAAATTAACAACGCAAAACCGCACCAGGGGCAATTTTGTCATTTGTCGAGACGGTGTCGGAATGGGCCGAAATTTGGCCGGTTGATTGGAAACGGACCAAGAAATTGGACTCGGGGCACAAACCCAAGATCAAGGGATTTTAGCCAAATTCCTTTGTTTAGGCCTCCGAATAATTAATTTTCGTATTAATTATGTCAGGTCAAAGAAGTGTTGGAGAGAAAATTAACAACGCAAAACCGCACCAGGGTCAATTTTGTCATTTACCGCGACGGTGTCGGAATGGGCCGAAATTTGGGAGGTTGATTGGAAACGGCCCCAGAAATTGGACTCTGGGCACGGAACTGGGATCAAGGGATTTTAGCCAAATTCCTTCGTTTAGGCTCTGAATAATTAATTTCAGTATTAATTATGTCAGGTTGAAGAAGTGTTGGACATAAAATTAACAACGCAAAGCTGCACCAGGTGCAATTTTGTCATTTGTCGCGACGTTGTCAGAATGGGCCGAAATTTGCTGGGTTGATTGGAAATGGCCCTAGAAATTGGACTCGAGGCACAGACCCGGGATCAAGGGATTTTAGCCAAATTCTTTCGTTGAGGCCTTCGAATAATTAATTTCTGTATTAATCATGTCAAGTAGAAGAAGCGTTGGACAGAAAATTAACAACGCAAAACCACACTGGGGGCAATTTTGTCATTTGTCGCGACAGTGTCGGAATGGGCCAAAATTTGGCAGGTTGATTGGAAACGGCCCCAGAAATTGGACTCGGGGTATAAACCCAAGATCACGGGATTTTAGCCAAATTCCTTCGTTTAGGCCTCCGAATAATTAATTTCCGTATTAATTATGTCAGGTTGAAGAGGTGTTGGACATAAAATTAACAAAGACAAACCACACCAGGGGAAATTTCATCATTTGTCGTGACGGTGTCGGAATGGTCCGAAATTTGGCAGGTTGTCTAGAAATGACCCCAGAACTTCGACTCGGGCCACAGACCAGGGATCACGGGATTTTAGCTAACTTCCTTCGTTTAGGCCTCTGAATAGTTGATTTTCGTATTAATTATGTCAGGCTGAAGAAGTGTTGGACAGAAAATTAACAGAGAAAAACCGCACCAGGGGAAATTTCGTCATTTGTCGCGACGGTGTCGGAATGGACCGAAATTTGGCCGGTCGATTGGAACCGACCCCAGAAATTGGATTCAATGCACAAATCCGGGATCACGGGATTTTAGCCAAATTCCTTCGTTTAGGCCTCTGAATAATTAATTTTCGTATTAATTATGTCAGGTTGAAGATGTGTTGGACAAAGAATTAGCAACGCAAAATCGTACCCGGGGCAATTTTGTCATTTGTCGTGACGGTGTCGGAATGGGCCGAAATTTTAGTAGGTTGATTGGAAATGGCCACAGAAATTGGACTTGGGGCACATACCCGGGATCACGGGATTTTAGCCAAATTCCTTCGTTGAGGCCTCCGAACAATTAATTTTCGTATTATTTATGTCGGGCTGAAGAAGTGTTGGACAGAAAATTAACAAAGAAAAACCACACCAAGGGCAATTTTGTCATTTGTCTCGACGATGTCGAAATGGGCCGAAATTTTGCAGGTTGATTGGTAACGGCCCCAGAAATTGGACTCGAGGTACAGACCCGGGATCAAGGGATTTTAGCTAAATTCCTTCGTTTAGGCCTCTG
Organism: Olea europaea var. sylvestris; assembly: GCF_002742605.1. NCBI lineage: Eukaryota > Viridiplantae > Streptophyta > Magnoliopsida > Lamiales > Oleaceae > Olea > Olea europaea. Next base: position 118,795 of record NW_019236978.1, read on the forward strand.
AATAATTAATTTTCGTATTAATTATGTCAGGTTGAAGAAGTGTTGGATAGCAACGCAAAACTGCACCAGGGGCAATTTTGTCATTTGTCGCGATGTTGTCGGAATGGGCCAAAATTTGCTAGGTTGATTGGAAACGGCCCAAGAAATTGGACTCGGGGCACAGACCCGGGATCAAGGGATTTTAGCAAAATTCCTTCGTTTGGACCTCCGAATAATTAATTTCCGTATTAATTATGTATGGTTGAAGAAGTGTTGGACAGAAAATTAACAACCCAAAATCGCACCGCGGGCAATTTTGTCATTTGTCGTGATGGCGTCGGAATGGGCCGAAATTTGGCAGGTTGATTGGAAACGGATCCAGAAATTGGACACGGGGCACAGACCCTGGATCAAGGGATTTTAGCCAAATTCCATCGTTTAGGCCTACGAAGAATTAATTTCCGTATTATTTATGTCAAGTCGAAGAAGAATTGGACAGAAAATTAATAGCTCAAAACCGCACCAGGGACAATTTTGTCATTTGTCGCGACAGTGTCGGAATGGGCCGAAATATGGTAGGTTCATTGGAAACGGCCCCAGAAATTGGACTCAGGGCACAGACCAGGGATCACGGGATTTTAGCCAAGTTCTTTCGTTTAGATCTTCGAATAATTAATTTTCGGATTAAGTATGTCAGGTTGAAGAGGTGTTGGACATAAAATTAACAAAGACAAACTACACCAGGGGAAATTTCGTCATTTGTCGCGACGGTGTCGGAACGCTCGAAATTTTTGCAGGTTGATTGGAAACGGCCCCAGAAATTGGACTCGGGGCACAGACCCGGGATCACAGGAATTTAGCAAAATTCCTTCGTTTAGGCCTTCAAATAATTAATTTCCTCATTAATTATGTCTGGTTGAAGAAGTGTTGGACCGAAAATTAAGAATGCAAAATCGCACCAGGGGCAATTTTGTCATTTGTCGCGACGGTGTCGGAATGGGCCGAAATTTGGCAGGTTGATTGGAAATGGCTCGAGAAATTGAACTCTGGGCACATACCTGGGATCACAGGATTTTAGCCAAATTCCTTCGTTAAGGCCTCCAAATAATTAATTCTTTATTAATTATGTCAGGTTGTAGATGTGTTGGACACAAAATTAACAACGCAAAAATCGCAACAGGGGCAATTTTGTCATTTGTCGCGACGGTGTGGGAATGTGCCTAAATTTGGCAGGTTGATTGGAAATGGCTCGAGAAATTGGACTCTGGGCACATACCCGGGATCATGGGATTTTAGCCAAATTCCTTCGTTAAGGCCTCCGAATAATTAATTCTGTATTAATTATGTCAGGTTGTAGATGTGTTGGACACAAAATTAACAACGCAAAAATTGCAACAGGGGCAATTTTGTCATTTGTCGCGACGGTGTCGGAATGGACCGAAATTTGGCAGGTCGATTGGAAACGGCCCCAAAAATTTGGCTTAGGGTACAAACCCAGGATCACTGGATTTTAGCCAAATTCCATCGTTTAGGCCTCCGAATAATTAATTTCCGTGTTAATTATGTCAGGCTGAAGAAGTGTTGGATAGAAAATTAACAAAGAAAAATTGCACCAGGGGAAATTTCATCATTTGTCGCAACGGTGTCGAAATGGGCCGAAATTTGGCCGGTTTATTGGAAACGGCTCGAGAAATTAGACTCGGGGCACATACCCGGGATCATGGGATTTTAGCCAAATTCCTTCGTTTAGGCCTCCGAATAATTAATTCCGTATTAATTATGTCAGGTTGAAGATGTGTTGGACAGAAAATTTACAATGCAAAATCGCATCAGGGGCAATTTTGTCATTTGTCGCGACGGTGTCGGAATGGGCCGAAATTTGGCAAGTTGATTGGAAATGGCCCGAGAAATTGGACTCGGGGCACATACCTGGGATCATGTGATTTTGGCCAAAGTCCTTCATTTAGGCCTCCGAATAATTAATTTCGTATTAATTATGTCAGGTTGAAGAGGTATTGGACAGAAAATTAACAACGCAAAACCGCTCCAGGGGCAATTTTGTCATTTGTCGCGACGGTGTCGGAATGGGCCGAAATTTGGTAGGTTGATTGGAAATGGCTCGAGAAATTAGAATCTGGGCACTTACCCGGGATCACGGTATTTTAGCCAAATTCCTTCGTTTAGGCCTTCGAATAATAAATTTTGTATTAATTATGTCAGGTTGTAGATGTGTTGGACACAAAATTAACAACGTAAAATCGCAACAGGGGCAATTTTGTCATTTGTCGCGATGGTGTAGGAATGGGCCGAAATTTGGCAGGTTGATTGGAAACGGCCCCAGAAATTGGACTCGGGGCATACACCCGAGATCACGGGATTTTAGCCAAATTCCTTCGTTTAAACCTCCGAATAATTAATTTCTGTATAAATTATGTCAGGTTGAAGAGGTGTTGGACACAAAATTAGCAAAGAAAAAATGCACCAGGGGAAAGTTCGTCATTTGTCACGACAATGTTGGAATGGGCCAAAATTTGGCAGGTTGATTGGAAACTGCTCTAGAAATTGGGCTCGGGCCAAAGACCCGGGATCAAGGGATTTTAGCCAAATTCCTTCGTTTAGGCCTCCGAAAAACTAATTTCCGTATTAATTATGTATGGTTGAAGAAGTGTTGGACAGAAAATTAACAATGCAAAACTGCACCAGGGGCAATTTTGTCATTTGTCGCGACGGTGTCGGAATGGGCCAAAATTTGGCCGGTTGATTGGAAAGGGACTCAGAAATTGGACTCGGGGCACAGACCCGGGATCAAGGGATTTTAGCCAAATTCCTTTGTTTAGGCCTCCGAATAATTAATTTCCGTATTAATTATGTCAGGTCAAAGAAGTGTTGGACAGAAAATTAACAACGCAAAACCGCACCAGGGGCAACTTTGTCATTTAACGCGGCGGTATCGGAATGGGCCGAAATTTGGCAGGTTAATTGGAAACAGCCCCAGAAATTGGACTCGGGCCACAGACCAAGGATAATGGGATTTTAGCCAAATTCCTTCATTTAGGGCCCCGAATAATTAATTTTCGTATTAATTATGTCAGGCTGAAGAAGTGTTGGACTGAAAATTAACAGAGAAAAATCGCAACTAGGGAAATTTCGTCATTTGTCGCGACGGTGTCGGAATGGACCGAAATTTGGCCTGTTGATTGGAAACGACCCCAGAAATTGGATTCGGTGCATAGGCCGGGATCACGGGATTTTAGCTAAATTCCTTCATTTAGGCCTCTGAATAATTAATTTCCGTATTAATTATGTCAGGTTGAAGATGTGTTGTACAGTTTAGCAACGTAAAATCGCACCAGGGGCTATTTTGTCATTTGTCGCGATGGTGTCGGAATTGGCCGAAATTTGGCAAGTTGATCGGAAACGACCCCAGAAATTGGACTCGGGGCACATACCTGGGATCACGGGATTTTAGCCAAATTCCTTCATTTTGGCCTCCGAATAATTAATTTCCGTATTAATTATGTCAGGTTGAAGATGTGTTGTACAGTTTAGCAACGTAAAATCGCACCAGGGGCTATTTTGTAATTTGTCGCTACGGTGTCGGAATGGGCCGAAATTTGGCAGGTTGATCGGAAATGGCCCTAGAAATTGGACTCAAGTTACAGACCCAGGATCAAGGGATTTTAGCCAAATTCCATCGTTTAGGCCTCCGAATAATTAATTTTCGTATTATTTATGTCGGGCTGAAGAAGTGTTGGATAGAAAATTAACAAAGAAAAACCGCACCGTGGGCAATTTTGACATTTGTCGCGACAGTGTCGGAATGGGTCAAATTTTGGCAGGTTGATTGGAAACGGCCCCAGAAATTAGACTCGGGACACAGACTCGGGATCACAGGATTTTAGCCAAATTCCTTCATTTAGGCCTCAGAATAATTAATTTCCGTATTAATTTTGTTGGGTTGAAGAGGTATTGGACCTAAAATTAACAAAGACAAACCGCACCAGGGGAAATTTCATCATTTGTCGCGACGGTGTCAGAATGGGCCGAAATTTGGCAGGTTGATTGGAAACGGCCCTCGAAATTGAACTCGAGGCACAGACTCGGGATCAAGGGATTTTAGCCAAATTCCTTCGTTTAGGCCTCCGAATAATTAATTTCCGTATTAATTATGTAGGGTTGAAGAAGTGTTGGACAGAAAATTAACAACGCAATACCGCACCATGGGCAATTTTGTCATTTGTCGCGACGGTATCGGAATGGGCCGAAATTTATCTGGTTGATTGGAAACGGACCCAAAAATTGGACTCGGGGCACAGAACCGGGATCACGAAATTTTAGCCAAATTCCTTCGTTTAGGACTCCGAATAATTAATTTTCGTATTAATTAAGTCAGTTGAAGATGTGTTGGACTGAAAATTAACAACGCAAAATCACACAAAGGGCAATTTTGTCATTTGTCGCGATGGTGTCGGAATGGTCCGAAATTTGGCAAGTTGTTTGGAAATGGCCCCAAAACTTCGACTCAGGGCACAGACCAGGGATCACGGGATTTTAGTCAAGTTCCTTCGTTTAGGCCTCCGAATAATTGATTTTCGTATTAATTATGTCAGGCTGAAGAAGTGTTGGACAGAAAATTAACAGAGAAAAACCGCACCAGGGGAAATTTCATCATTTGTCGCGACGGTGTCGGAATGGACCGAAATTTGGCCGGTTGATTGGAAACGACCCCAGAAATTGGACTCAGTGCACAAATCCGGGATCACGGGATTTTAGCCAAATTCCTTCGTTTAGACCTCTGAATAATTAATTTTCGTATTAATTTTGTCAGGTAGAAGATGTGTTGGACAAAGAATTAGCATAGCAAAATCGCACCAGGGGCAATTTTGTCATTTGCCGTGACGGTGTCGGAATGGGCCAAAATTTTGGCAGGTTGATTGGAAACAGCCCCAGAAATTGGACTCGGGCCACATACCCGGGATCACAGGATTTTAGCCAAATTCCTTCGTTTAGGCCTCCGAACAATTAATTTCCATATTATTTATGTCGGGCTGAAGAAGTGTTTGACAGAAAATTAACAAAGAAAAACCGCACCAAGGGTAATTTTGTCATTTGTCGCGACAGTGTCGGAATGGGCCGAAATTTGCAGGTTGATTGGAAACGGCCCCAGAAATTGGACTCAAGGTACAGACCCGGGATCAAGGGATTTTAGCCAAATTCCTTCGTTTAGGCCTCCGAATAATTAATTTTCGTATTAATTATGTCAGGTTGAAGAAGTGTTGGACAGCAATGCAAAACTGCACCAGGGGCAATTTTGTCATTTGTCGCGACGTTCTCGGAATGGGCCGAAATTTGGCAGGTTGATTGGAAACGGCCCCAGAAATTGGACTCTGGGCACTGACCCGGGACAAGGGATTTCAGCCAAATTCATTCGTTTAGGCCCCCGAATAATTAATTTTCATATTAATTATGTCAGGCTGAAGAAGTGTTGGACAGAAAATTAACAGAGAAAAATTGCAACTAGGGAAATTTCGTCATTTGTCGCGACGGTGTCGGAATGGACCGAAATTTGGCCTGTTGATTGGAAACGACCCTAGAAATTGGATTCGGTGCATAGGCCCAGGATCACGGGATTTTAGCTAAATTCCTTCATTTAGGCCTATGAATAATTAATTTCTGTATTAATTATGTCAGGTTGAAGATGTGTTGTACAGTTTAGTAACGTAAAATCGCACCAGGGGCTATTTTGTCATTTGTCGCGACGGTGTCGGAATTGGCCGAAATTTGGCAGGTTGATCGGAAACGGCCCCAGAAATTGGACTTGGGGCACATACCTGGGATCACGGGATTTTAGCCAAATTCCTTCGTTTTGGCCTCCGAATAATTAATTTCCGTATTAATTATGTCAGGTTGAAAATGTGTTGGACAGAAAATTAACAACGCAAAACCGCACCAGGGACAATTTTGTCATTTGTCGCGACTGTGTCGGAATGGGCCGAAATTTGGCAAGTTCATTGGAAATGGCCCAAGAAATTGGACTCGGGGCACAGACCAGGGCTCGCGGGATTTTAGCCAAATTCCTTCGTTTAGGCCTCCGAATAATTAATTTCCGGATTAATTATGTCAGGTTGAAGAGGTGTTGGACATAAAATTAACAAAGACAAACTGCACTAGGGAAAATTTCGTCATTTGTCGCGACGGTGTCGAAACGGCTCGAAATTTTGGCAGGTTGATTGGAAACGGCCCCAGAAATTGGACTCGGGGCACAGACCCGGGATCACGGGAATTTAGCCAAATTCCTTCGTTTCGGCCTTCAAATAATTAATTTCCTCATTAATTATGTCAGGTTGAAGAAGTGTTGGACCGAAAATTAAGAACGCAAAACTGCACCAGGGGCAATTTTGCCATTTGTTGCGACGGTGTCGGAATGGGCCGAAATTTGGCAGGTTGATTGGAAATGGCTCGAGAAATTGGACTCTGGGCACATACCCGGGATCACGGGATTTTAGCCAAATTCCTTCGTTTTGGCCTCCGAATAATTAATTCTGTATTAATTACGTCAAGTTGTAGATGTGTTGGACACAAAATTAACTACGCAAAATCGCAACAGGGGCAATTTTGTCATTTTTCGCGATGGTGTCAGAATGGGCCGAAATTTGGCAAGTTCATTGGAAACATCCCCAGAAATTGGACTTAGGGTATAGACCCGGGATCACGGGATTTTAGCCAAATTCCATCGTTTAGGCCTCCGAATAATTAATTTCCATGTTAATTATGTCAGGCTAAAGAAGTGTTGGACAGAAAATTAACAAAGGAAAACCGCACCAGGGGAAATTTCGTCATTTGTCGCGACGGTGTCGGAATGGACCGAAATTTGGCCGGTTGATTGGAAACGACCCCAGAAATTGGACTCGGTGCACAAACCAGTGGTCACGGGATTTTAGCCAAATTCCTTCATTTAGGCCTTTGAATAATTAATTTTCGTATTAATTATGTCAGGTTGAAGATGTGTTGGACACAAAATTAACAATGCAAAATCGCACCAGGGGCAATTTTGTCATTTGTCGCGACGGTGTCAGAATGGGCCGAAATTTGGCAGGTTCATTGGAAACGTCCCCAGAAATTGGACTTAGGGTATAGACCCGGGATCACGGAATTTTAGCCAAATTCCTTCGTTTAGGCCTCCGAATAATTAATTTCCGTGTTAATTATGTCAGGATGAAGAAGTGTTGGACAGAAAATTAACAAAGAAAAACCGCACCGGGGGAAATTTTATCATTCGTCGCGACGGTGTCGAAATGGGCCAAAATTTGGCCGGTTTATTGGAAATGGCCCGAAAAATCAGACTCGGGGCACATACTTGGGATCACGGGATTTTAGCCAAATTCCTTCGTTTACGCATCCGAATAATTAATTTTCGTATTATTTATGTCGGGCTGAAGAAGTTTTGGATAGAAAATTAACAAGGAAAAACTACACCAAGGGCAATTTTGTCATTTGTCGCGACAGTGTCGGAATGGGCCGAAATCTGGCAGGTTGATTGGAAACGGCCCCAGAAATTGGACTCGGGGCATAAACTCGAGATCCCAGGATTTTAGCCAAATTCCTTCATTTAGGCCTCCGAATAATTAATTTCCGTATTAATTATGTCAGGTTTAAGAGGTGTTGGACACAAAATAAACAAAGACAAACCGCACCAGGGGAAAGTTCGTCATTTGTCGCGACGGTGTCGGAATGGGCCGAAATTTGGCTAGTTCATTGGAAACGTCCCCAGAAATTGGACTTAGGGTATAGACCCGGGATCACGGAATTTTAGCCAAATTCCTTCGTTTAGGCCTCCGAATAATTAATTTCCGTGTTAATTATGTCAGGATGAAGAAGTGTTGGACAGAAAATTAACAAAGAAAAACCGCATCGGGGGAAATTTTATCATTTGTCGCGACGGTGTCGAAATGGGCCGAAAGTTGGCCGGTTTATTGGAAATGGCCCGAGAAATCAAACTCGGGGCACATACTTGGGATCACGGGATTTTAGCCAAATTCCTTCGTTTACGCATCCGAATAATTAATTTTCGTATTATTTATGTCGGGCTGAAGAAGTTTTGGATAGAAAATTAACAAGGAAAAACTGCACCAAGGGCAATTTTGTCATTTGTCGCGACAGTGTCGGAATGGGCCGAAATCTGGCAGGTTGATTGGAAACGGCCCCAGAAATTGGACTCTGGGCATAAACCCGAGATCCCAGGATTTTAGCCAAATTCCTTCATTTAGGCCTCGAATAATTAATTTCCGTATTAATTATGTCAGGTTTAAGAGGTGTCGGACACAAAATAAACAAAGACAAACCGCACCAGGGGAAAGTTCGTCATTTGTCGCGACGGTGTCGGAATGGGCCGAAATTTGGCAGGTTGATTGGAAACGGCCCTAGAAATTGGACTCGGGGCATAGACCCGGGATCAAGGGATTTTAGCCAAATTCCTTTGTTTAGGCCTCCGAAAAACTAATTTCCGTATTAATTATGTATGGTTGAAGAAGTGTTGGACAGAAAATTAACAACGCAAAACCGCACCAGGGGCAATTTTGTCATTTGTCGCGACGGTGTCGGAATGGGCCAAAATTTGGCCGGTTGATTGGAAACGGACCCAGAAATTGGACTCGGGCCACATACCCGGGATCACAGGATTTTAGCCAAATTCCTTCATTTAGGCCTCCGAACAATTAATTTCCGTATTTTTTATGTCGGGCTGAAGAAGTGTTGGACAGAAAATTAACAAAGAAAAACCGCACCAAGGGCAATTTTGTCATTTGTCGTGACGGTGTCGAAATGAGCCGAAATTTGCAGGTTGATTGGAAACGGCCCCAGAAATTGGACTTGGGGTACAGACCTGGGATCACGGAATTTTAGCCAAATTCCTTTGTTTCGGACTCCGAATAAATAATTTTCGTATTAATTATGTCAATTGAAGATGTGTTGGACAACAATGCAAAACTGCACCGGGGGCAATTTTGTCATTTATCGCGACGTTGTCGGAATGAGCTGAAATTTGCTAGGTTGATTGGAAACGGCCCTAGAAATTGGACTCGGGGCACAGACTCGGGATCAAGGGATTTCAGTAAAATTCCTTCGCTTGGGCCTTCGAATAATTAATTTCCGTATTAATTATGTATGGTTGAAGAAGTGTTGGACAGAAAATTAACAACCCAAAATCGCACCGGGGGCAATTTTGTCATTTGTTGTGACGGCGTCGGAATTGGCCGAAATTTGGCGGTTGATTGGAAACGGACCCAGAAATTGGACACGGGGCACAGACCCGGGATCAAGGGATTTTAGCCAAATTCCATCGTTTAGTCCTCCGAAGAATTAATTTCTGTATTATTTATGTCAAGTCGAAGAAGTGTTGGACAGAAAATTAACAACGCAAAACCGCACCAGGGACAATTTTGTCATTTATCGCGACAGTGTCGGAATGGGCCGCAATTTGGCAAGTTCATTGGAAACGGCCCAAGAAATTGGACTCTGGGCACAGACCAGGGATCACGGGATTTTAGCCAAATTCCTTCGTTTAGGCCTCCGAATAATTAATTTCCGGATTAATTATGTTAGGTTGAAGAGGTGTTGGACATAAAATTAACAAAGACAAACTGCACCAGGGGAAATTTCATAATTTGTCGCGACGGTGTTGGAACGGCTCGAAATTTTGGCAGGTTGATTGGAAACGGCCCCAGAAATTGGACTCGGGGCATAGACCCGGGATCACGGGAATTCAGCCAAATTCCTTCGTTTAGGCCTTCAAATAATTAATTTCGTCATTAATTATGTCAGGTTGAAGAAGTGTTGGACCGAAAATTAAGAGCGCAAAACCGCACCAGGGGCAATTTTGTCATTTGTTGCGACGGCGTCGGAATGGGCCAAAATTTGGCAGGTTGATTGGAAATGGCTCGAGAAATTGGACTCTGGGCACATACCCGGGATCACGGGATTTTAGCCAAATTCCTTCATTTAGGCCTCCGAATAAATAATTTCCGTATTAATTATGTTAGGTTGAAGAGGTGTTGGACATAAAATTAACAAAGACAAAACGCACCAGGGGAAATTTCGTCATTTGTCGCGACAGTGTCGGAATGGGCCGAAATTTGGTAAGTTGATTGGAAACGGCACGAGAAATTAGACTCAGGGCTAAGACCCGGGATCACGGGATTTTAGCCAAATTCCTTCGTTTAGGCCTCTGAATAATTAATTTTCATATTAATTATGTCAGGTTGAAGATGTGTTGGAAAAAAATTAACAACGCAAAATCGCACCAAGGGCAATTTTGTCATTTGTCGAGACGGTGTCGGAATGGGCCAAAATTTGGCAGGTTGATTGGAAACAGCCCCAGAAATTGGACTCGGGGCACAGACCAGGGATCACAGGATTTTAGCCAAATTCCTTCGTTTAGGCCCCCGAATAATTAATTTCTGTATTAATTATTTCAGGCTGAAGAAGTGTTGGACAGAAAATTAACAAAGAAAAATCGTAATCGGGGAAATTTCGTCATTTGTCGCGACGGTGTCGCAATGGACCGAAATTTGGCCTGTTGATTGGAAACGACCCCAGAAATTGGATTCGGTGCACAGACCCGAGATCACGGGATTTTAGCTAAATTCCTTCATCTAGGCCTCTGAATAATTATTTTCTATATTAATTATGTCAGGTTTAAGATGTGTTGTACAGTTTAGCAACGCAAAATCGCACCAGGGGCTATTTTGTCATTTGTCGCGACGGTGTCAGAATGGGCCGAAATTTGGCAGGTTGATCGGAAACGACCCCAGAAATTGGACTCGGAGCACATACCTGGGATCACAAGATTTTGGCCAAATTCCTTCGTTTTGGCCTCTGAATAATTAATTTTCGTATTAATTATGTAATTAATTATGTAAGGTTGAAGATGTGTTGTACAGTTTAGCAACGCAAAATCACACCAGGGGCTATTTTGTCATTTGTCGCGATGGTGTCGGAATGGGCTGAAATTTCGCAGGTTGATCGGAACTGGCCCCAGAAATTGGACTCAAGTTACAGACCCAGGATCAATGGATTTTAGCCAAATTCCTTTGTTTAGGCCTCCGAATAATTAATTTTCGTATTATTTATGTCGGGCTGAAGAAGTGTTGGATAGAAAATTAACAAAGAAAAATCGCACCAAGGGCAATTTTGACATTTGTCGCGACGGTGTCGGAATGGGTCGAATTTTGGCAGGTTGATTGGAAACGGCCCCAGAAATTGGACTTGGGACACAAACCCGGGATCACGGGATTTTAGCCAAATTCCTTCGTTTAGGCCTTCGAATAATTAATTTTCGTATTAATTATGTTAGGTTGAAGAGGTGTTGGACATAAAATTAACTAAGACAAAGCGCACCAGGGGAAATTTCATCTCGCGACGGTGTCAGAATGGGCCGAAATTTGGCAGGTTGATTGGAAACGGCCCTAGAAATTGAACTCAGGGCACATACTCGGGATCAAGGGATTTAAGCCAAATTCCTTCGTTTAGGCCTCCGAATAATTAATTTCCGTATTAATTATGTATGGTTGAAGAAGTGTTGGACAGAAAATTTACAACGCAATACCGCACCATGGGCAATTTTGTCATTTGTCGCTACGGTGTCGGAATGGGCCAAAATTTGGCAGGTTGATTGGAAACGAACCCAAAAATTGGACTCGGGGCACAGACCTGGGATCACGGAATTTTAGCAAAATTCCTTTGTTTCGAATTCCGAATAATTAATTTTCGTATTAATTATATCAGTTGAAGATGTGTTGGACTGAAAATTAACAACGCAAAATCGCACCAAGGGCAATTTTGTCATTTGTCGCGACGGTGTCGAAATGGTCCGAAATTTGGCAGTTTGTTTGGAAATGGCCCCAAAACTTCGACTCGGGGCACAGACCAGGGATCACGGGATTTTAGCCAAGTTCCTTCATTTAGGCCTCCGAATAATTGATTTCCGTATTAATTATGTCAGGCTGAAGAAGTGTTGGACAAAAAATTAACATAGAAAAACCGCACTAGGGAAAATTTCGTCATTTGTTGCGACGGTGTCGGAATGGACTGAAATTTGGCAGGTCGATTGGAAACGACCCCAAAAATTGGACTCGGTGCACAAATCCGGGATCATGGGATTTTAGACAAATTCCTTCGTTTAGGCCTCTAAATAATTAATTTTCGTATTAATTATGTCAGGTTGAAGATGTGTTGGACAAAGAATTAGCAATGCAAAATTGCACCAGGGGCAATTTTGTCATTTGTCGTGACGGTGTCGGAATGGAAAGAAGTTTTGGCAGGTTGATTGGAAACAGCCCTAGAAATTGGACTCGGGGCACATACCTGGGATCACGGGATTTTAGCCAAATTCCTTCGTTTAGGCCGTCGAACAATTAATTTCCATATTATTTATGTCGGGCTGAAGAAGTGTTGGATAGAAAATTAACAAAGAAAAACCGCACCAAGGGCAATTTTGTCATTTGTCGCGACGGTGTCGGAATGGGCCAAAATTTTGCAAGTTGATTGGAAATGGCCCCAGAAATAGGACTCGAGGTATAGACCCGGGATCAAGGGATTTTAGCCAAATTCCTTCGTTTAGGCCTCCGAATAATTAATTTTCGTATTAATTATGTCAGGTTGAAGAAGTGTTGGACATCAACGCAAAACTACACCAGGGGCAATTTTATCATTTGTCGCGACGTTGTCGGAAGGGGCCAAAATTTGCTAGGTTGATTGGAAACGGCCCTAGAAATTGGACTTGGGGCACAAACCCGGGATCAAGGGATTTTAGCAAAATTCCTTCGTTTGGGCCTCCGAATAATTAATTTCCATATTAATTATGTATGGTTGAAGAAGTGTTGGACAGAAAATTAATAACCCAAAATTGCACCGTGGGCAATTTTGCATTTGTCGTGACAGCGTCGGAATGGGCCGAAATTTGGCAGGTTGATTGGAAACGGACCCAGAAATTGGACACCTGGCACAGACCCTGGATCACGGGAATTTAGCCATATTCCTTCGTTTAGGCCTTCAAATAATTAATTTCCTCATTAATTATGTCAGGTCGAAGAAGTGTTGGACCGAAAATTAAGAACGCAAAATCGCACCAGGGACAATTTTGTCATTTGTCGCGAGGGTGTCGGAATGGGCCGAAATTTGGCAGGTTGATTGGAAATGGCTCGAGAAATTGGACTCTTGGCACATACCCGGGATCACAGGATTTTAGCCAAATTCCTTCGTTTAGGCCTCCGAATAATTAATTATGTATTAATTATGTCAGGTTGTAGATGTGTTGGACACAAAATTAACAACGCAAAATCGTAACATGGGCAATTTTGTCATTTGTCGCGACGGCGTCGGAATGGGCCGAAATTAGACAGGTTGATTAGAAACAGCCCCAGAAATTGGACTTAGGGTACAGACCCGGGATCACGGGATTTTAGCCAAATTCCATCGTTTAGGCCTCCGAATAATTAATTTTCGTGTTAATTATATCAGGCTCGAGAAGTGTTGGACAGAAAATTAACAAAGAAAAACTACACTAGGGAAAATTTCATCATTTGTCGCAACGGTGTCGAAATGGGCCGAAATTTGGCCGATTTATTGGAAACGGCCTGAGAAATTAGACTCGGGGCACATACCCGGGATCACGGGATTTTAGCCAAATTCCTTCGTTTAGGCCTCCGAATAATTAATTTCCGTGTTAATTATGTCAGGCTGAAGAAGTGTTGGACAGAAAATTAACAACGCAAAATCGCTCCGAGGGCAATTTTGTCATTTGTCGCGACGGTGTCGGAATGGGCCGAAATTTGGTAGGTTGATTGGAAATGGCTCGAGAAATTGGACTCTGGGCTCATACCCGGGATCACGAGATTTTAGCCAAATTCTTTCGTTTAGGCCTCCGAATAATTAATTCTGTATTAATTATGTCAGGTTGTAGATGTGTTGAACACAAAATTAACAATGCAAAATCGTACCAGGGGCAATTTTGTCATTTGTCGCGACGGTGTCGGATTGGGCCGAAATACGGCGGGTTGATTGGAAACGGCCCCAAAAATTGGACTCAGGGTACAGACCCGGGATCACGAGATTTTAGCCAAATTTCTTCATTTCGGCTTCCAAATAATTAATTTTCGTGTTAATTATGTCAGGCTGAAGAAGTGTTGGACAGAAAATTAACAACGCAAAATCGCTCCGAGGGCAATTTTGTCATTTGTCGCGACGGTGTCGGAATGGGCCGCAATTTGGCAGGTTGATTGGAAATGGCTCGAGAAATTAGACTCTGGGCACATACCCGGGATCATGAGATTTTAGCCAAATTCTTTCGTTTAGGCCTCCGAATAATTAATTCTGTATTAATTATGTCAGGTTGTAGATGTGTTGAACACAAAATTAACAATGCAAAATCGTACCAGGGGCAATTTTGTCATTTGTCGCGACGGTGTCGGATTGGGCCAAAATACGGCGGGTTGATTAGAAACGGCCCCAAAAATTGGACTCAGGGTAGAGACCCGGGATCACGAGATTTTAGCCAAATTTCTTCATTTCGGCTTCCAAATAATTAATTTCCGTGTTAATTATGTCAGGCTGAAGAAGTGTTGGACAGAAAATTAACAACGCAAAATCGCTCCGAGGGCAATTTTGTCATTTGTCGCGACGGTGTCGGAATGGGCCGAAATTTGGTAGGTTGATTGGAAATGGCTCGAGAAATTGGACTCTGGGCTCATACCCGGGATCACGAGATTTTAGCCAAATTCTTTCGTTTAGGCCTCCGAATAATTAATTCTGTATTAATTATGTCAGGTTGTAGATGTGTTGAACACAAAATTAACAACGTAAAATCGCAACTGGCGCAATTTTGTCATTTGTCGCGATGGTGTCGAAATGGGCTGAAATTTGGCACGTTGATTAGAAACGGCTCCAGAAATTAGACTTAGGGTATAGACCCGGGATCACGGGATTTTAGCCAAATTCCATCATTTAGGCCTCCGAATAATTAAATTCTGTGTTAATTATGTCAGGCTGAAGAAGTGTTGGACAAAAAATTAACAAAGAAAAACCGGACCATGGAAAATTTTATCATTTTCCGCGACGGTGTCGAAATGGGTCGAAATTTGGCCGATTTATTGGAAACGGCCCGAGAAATTAGACTCGGGGCACATACCTGGGATCAAGGGATTTTAGCCAAATTCTTTTGTTTAGGCCTCCGAATAATTAATTTCGTATTAATCATGTCAGGTTGAAGATGTGCTGGACAGAAAATTTACAACGTAAAACCCCACCAGGGGCAATTTTGTCATTTGTCACGACGGTGTCGGAATGGGCTGAAATTTGGCAGGTTGATTGGAAAGGGCCCTAGAAATTGGACACGGGGCACATACTCGGGATCACGGGATTTATGCCAAATTCCTTCGTTTAGGCCTTCGTATAATTAATTCCGTATTAATTATGTCAGATTGAAGATGTGTTTGACAGAAAATTAACAATGCAAAACCGCACTAGGGGCAATTTTGTCATTTGTCGCGACGGTGTCGGATTGGGCCGAAATTTGGCGGGTTGATTGGAAACGGCCCCGAAAATTGGACGTAGGGTACAGACCCGGGATCACGGGATTTTAGCCAAATTCCTTCATTTCGGCTTCCAAATAATTAATTTTCGTGTTAATTATGTCAGGCTGGAGAAGTGTTGGACAGAAAATTAACAAAGAAAAACTGTACTAGGGAAAATTTCATCATTTGTCGCGACGGTGTCGGAACGGCCCGAAATTTTGGCAGGTTGATCGGAAACGGCCCCAGAAATTGGACTCGGGGCACAGACCCGGGATCACGGGAATTTGGCCAAATTCCTTAGTTTAGGCCTTCAAATAATTAATTTCCTCATTAATTATGTCAGGTTGAAGAAGTGTTGGACCGAAAATTAAGAACGCAAAATCGCACCAGGGACAATTTTGTCATTTGTCGCGACGGTGTTGGAATGGGCCAAATTTTGGCAGGTTGATTGGAAATGGCTAGAGAAATTCGACTTTCGGCACATACCCGGGATCATAGGATTTTAGCCAAATTCCTTTGTTTAGGCCTCCGAATAATTAATTCTGTATTATTATGTCAGGTTGCAGATGTGTTGGACACAAAATTAACAATGCAAAATCGCAACATGGGCAATTTTGTCATTTGTCACGACGGTGTCGGAATGGGCCGAAATTAGGCAGGTTGATTGGAAGCGACCCTAGAAATTGGACTTAGGGTACAAACCCGGGAGCACGGGATTTTAGCCAAATTCCATCGTTTAGGCCTCCGAATAATTAATTTTCGTGTTAATTATGTTAGGCTGGAGAAGTGTTGGACAGAAAATTAACAAAGAAAAACTGCACCAGGGGAAATTTCATCATTTATCGCGATGGTGTCGAAATGGGCCGAAATTTGGCCGGTTTATTGGAAACGACCCGAGAAATTAGACTCGGGGCACATACCTGGGATCACAGGATTTCAGCCAAATTCCTTCGTTTAGGCCTCCGAATAATTAATTCCGTATTCATTATGTCAGGTTGAAGATGTGCTGGACAGAAAATTAACAATGCAAATCGCACCAGGGGTAATTTTGTCATTTGTCGCGACGGTGTCGGAATGGGCCGAAATTTGGCAGGTTGACTGGAAACGGCCCGAGAAATTGGACTCGAGACACGTACCCGGGATCATGGGATTTTGGCCAAATTCCTTCGTTTAGGCCTCCGAATAATTAATTTCGTATTAATTATGTCAGGTTGAAGATGTGTTGGACAAGAAATTGACAATGCAAAATCGCACCAGGGGCAATTTTGTCATTTGTCGCGACGGTGTCGGATTGGGCCGAAATATGGCTGGTTGATTGGAAAAGGCCCGAAAAATTGGACTCAGGGTACAGACCCGGGATCACGGGATTTTAACCAAATTTCTTCATTTCGGCTTCCTAATAATTAATTTCCGTGTTAATTATGTCAGGTTGAAGAAGTGTTGGACAGAAAATTAACAACGCAAAATCGCACCTCGGGCAATTTCGTCATTTGTCACGACGGTGTCGGAATGGACCAAAATTTGGCAGGTTGATTGGAAACAGCCCGAGAAATTAGACTCGGGGCACACGGCTGGGATCACGTGATTTTGGCCAAAGTCCTTCGTTTAGGCCTCTGAATAATTAATTCCGTATTAATTATGTCAGGTTGAAGAAGTGTTGGACAGAAAATTAACATCGCAAAACCACTCCGAGGGCAATTTTGTCATTTGTCGCAACGGTGTCGGAATGGGCCGAAATTTGGCAGGTTGATTGGAAATGGCTCGAGAAATTGGACTCTGGGCACATACCCGGGATCACGAGATTTTAGCCAAATTCTTTCGTTTAGTCCTCCGAATAATTAATTCTGTATTAATTATGCTGGGTTGTAGATGTGTTGAACACAAAATTAACAACGTAAAATCGCAACAGGCGCAATTTTGTCATTTGTCGCGACGGTGTCGGAATGGGCCGAAATTTGGCAGGTTGATTGGAAACGGCCCAAGAAATTGGACTTAGGGTATAGACCCGGGATCATGGGATTTTAGCCAAATTCCATCGTTTAGGCCTCTGAATAATTAATTTCCGTGTTAATTATGTCAGGCTGAAGAAGTGTTGGACAAAAAATTAACAAAGAAAAATCGGACCATGGAAAATTTTATCATTTGCTGCGACGGTGTCGAAATGGGCCGAAATTTGGCCGGTTTATTGGAAACGACCCGAGAAATTAGACTCGGGGCACATACCTGGGATCACGGAATTTTAGTCGAATTCTTTCGTTTAGGATTCCGTATTAATTATGTCAGGTTGAAGATGTGCTGGACAGAAAATTAACAATGTAAAACCACACTAGGGTCAATTTTGTCATTTGTCACGACGGTGTCGAAATGGGCTGAAATTTGGCGGTTGATTGGAAAGGGCACGAGAAATTGGACTCGGGGCACATACCCGGGATCACGGAATTTTGGCCAAATTCCTTCGTTTAGGCCTTCGTATAATTAATTCCGTATTAATTATGTCAGGTTGAAGATGTGTTGGACAGAAAATTAACAATGCAAAACCGCACTAGGAGCAATTTTGTCATTTGTCGCGACGGTGTCGGATTGGTCCGAAATTTGGCGGGTTGATTGGAAACGGCCTCGAAAATTGGACTTAGGGTACAGACCCGGGATCACGGGATTTTAGCCAAATTCCTTTATTTTGGCTTCCAAATAATTAATTTCCGTGTTAATTATGTCAGCCTGAAGAAGTGTTGGACAGAAAATTAACAAAGAAAAACCGCACCTGGGGCAATTTCGTCATTTGTCGCGACCGTGTCGGAATGGGCCAAAATTTGGCAGGTTGATTGGAAACGGCCCGAGAAATTAGACTCGGTGCACATGCCTAGGATCACAGGATTTTAGCCAAATTCCTTCGTTTAGGCCTCCGAATAATTAATTTCCGTACTAATTTTGTCAGGTTGAAGAAGTGTTGGACAGAAAATTAACAATACAAAACCGCAACAAGGGTAATTTCGTCATTTGTCGCGACGGTGTCGGAATGGGCTGAAATTTGGCAGGTTGATTGGTAACGGCCCAAGAAATTGGAGTCGGGGCACATACTCGGGATCGTGGGATTTTTGCCAAATTCCTTCGTTTAGGCCTCCGAATAATTAATTTTTGTATTAATTATGTCTGGTTGAAGATGTGTTGGACAGAAAATTAACCACGAAAAACCGCACCAGGGGCAATTTTGTCATTCGTTGCGACAGTGTCGCAATGGGCCGAAATTTGGCAGGTTGATTGGAAACGGCCCCAGAAATTGGACTCAGGGTACAGACCCGGGATCGCGGGATTTTAGCCAAATTCCTTTGTTTAGACCTCCGAATAATTAATTTTCGTAATAATTATGTAAGTTTGAAGAAGTGTTGGACAGAAAAGTTACAAGGAAAAACTGCATCAGGGGCAATTTCGTCATTTGTTGAGACGGTGTCGGAATGGGCTGAAATTTGGCAGGTTGATTAGAAACGGCCCAAGAAATTGGAGTCGGGGCACGTACTCGGGATCATGGGATTTTAGCCAAATAACTTTGTTTAGACCTCCGAATAATTAATTTCCGTATTAATTATGTCAGGCTAAAGAAGTGATGGACAAAAATTAGCCAAGAAAAATCGCACCGGGGGCAATTTTGTCATTTGTCGTGACGGTGTCAGAATTTGCTGAAATTTGGCAGGTTTATTGGAAACGCCCCGAGAAATTGGACTCGGGGCACATACCCGGGATCACGAGATTGTAGCGAAATTCCTTCCTTTAGGCCTCCGAATAATTAATTTTCGTAATAATTGTGTCAGGTTGAAGAAGTGTTGGACAGAAAATTTATAAAGAAAAACTGCACCAGGGGCAATTTCATCATTTGTAGCGACGGTGTCGGAATGTGCTGAAATTTGGTAGGCTGATTGGAAACGGCCCAAGAAATTGGAGTCGGGACACATGCACGGGATCACAGGATTTTAGCCAAATTCCTTCGTTTAGGCCTCCAAATAGTTAATTTCCGTATTAATTATGTAAGGCTGAAGAAGTGTTGGACAGAAAATTAAAAAAGAAAAATCGTAACAAGAGAAATTTCTTCATTTGTCGCGATGATGTTGGAATGCACCGAAATTTGGCAGGTTGATTGGAAACGGCACCAGAAATTGGACTCGGGGCACAGACCCGGGATTTTAGCCAAATCCCTTCGTTTAGGCCTCCGTTTAGTTAATTTTTGTATTAATTATGTCAGGTTGAAGATGTGTTGGATAGAAAATTAATAAAGAAAAATCGCACCAGGAGCAATTTCGTCATTTGTCACGACGGGGTCGGAATAGGCCGAAATTTGGCAGGTTGATTGGAAACAGCACCAGAAATTGGACTCGGGGCACAAACCCAGGAGAATGGGATTTTAGCCAAATTCCTTCATTTAGGCCTTCGAATAATTAATTTTCGTATTAATTATGTCAGGTTGAAGATGTGTTCAACGGAGAATTAACAACGCAAAACCACACCAGGGGTAATTTTATCATTTGTCGCGACGGTGTCGGAATGGGCCAAAATTTGGCAGGTTGATTGGAAACGGCCCCAGAAATTGGACTCGGGGCACAGACCTGGGATAACGGGATTTTAGCCAAATTCCTTTGTTTAGGCCTGTGAATAATTAAATTCCGTATTAAATATGTCATGTTGAAGAAGTGTTGGACAGAAAATTAACAAAGAAAAATCGCACCAGGGGTAATTTCGACATTTGTCGTGATGGTGTCGAAATGGGCCGAAATTTGGCAGGTTGATTGGAAACGGCCCGAGAAATTGGAGTCGGGGCACATACCCGGGATCACGGTATTTTAGCCGAATTCCTTCGTTTAGGCCCCCGAATAATTAATTTTCGTATTAATTATGTCAGGTTGAAGAAGTGTTGGACAAAAATTAACAAAGAAAAATCGCACCAGGGGCAATTTCGTCATTTGTCGCGACGGTGTCGGAATAGACCGAAATTTGGCAGGTTGGTTGGAAATGGCCGAGAAATTGGACTCGGGGCACAAACCCGGGATCACGGGATTTTAGCCGAATTCCTTCGTTTAGGCCTTCGAATAATTAATTTCCGTATTAATTATGTCAGGCCGAAGAAGTGTTGGATAGAAAATTAACAGAGAAAAACTACACCAGGGGAAATTTCGTCATTTGTTGCGATGGTGTCGAAATTGACCGAAATTTGGCAGGTTTATTTGAAACGACCCCAGAAATTAGACTTGGGGCACAGACCCGAGATCACGAGATTTTGGCCAAATTCCTTCGTTTAGGCCTCCGAATAATTAATTTTCGTACTAATTATGTCAGGTTGAAGAAGTGTTGGACAGAAAATTAACAACGCAAAACCGCACCAGGGGAAATTTCGTTATTTGTCGTGACGGTGTCGGAATGGGCCGAAATTTGGCTTGTTGATTGGAAACGGCCCGAGAAATTGGAGTCGGTACACGTACCCGGGATCATGGGATTTTAGCCAAATTCCTTTGTTTAGGCCTCCGAATAATTAATTTCCATATTAATTATGTCCAGTTTAAGATGTGTTGGACAGAAAATTAACAACGCAAAACCGCACCATGGGCAATTATGCCATTTGTTGCGACGGTATCGGAATGGGCCGAAATTTGGTAGGTTGATAGGAAACGGCTCAGAAATTGGACTCAGAGTACCGACTTGGGATCACGGGATTTTAGCCTAATTCCTTCGTTTAGACCTCCGAATAATTAATTTTCGTAATAATTATATAAGGTTGAAGAAGTGTCAGATAGAAAATTTACAAAGAAAAACTACACCAGGGGCAATTTCGTCATTTGTCGAGACAGTGTCGGAATGGGCCGAAATTTTGCTGGTTCATTGGAAACGGCTCGAGAAATTGGAGTCGGGGAACATACCCGTGATCACGGGATTTTAGCCAAATTCCTACGTTTAGGTCTCTGAATAATTAATTTCCTCATTAATTATGTCAGGTTGAAGAAGTGTTGGGTAGAAAATTAACAACGCAAAACAGCACCAGGGACAATTTCGTCATTTGTCGTGATAGTGTCGGAATGGGCCGAAATTTGGCAGGTCGATTGGAAACAGCACGAGAAATTAGACTCGGGGCACATACCCGGGATCACGAGATTTTAGCCAAATTCCTTCGTTTAGGCCTCCGAATAATTAATTTTCGTATTAATTATGTCAGGTTGAAGAAGTGTTTGACAGAAAATTTACAAAGAAAAATTGCACCAGGGGCAATTTCATCATTTGTCGCGATGGCGTCGAAATGTACCGAAATTTGGAAGGTTGATTGGAAACGGCCTTAGAAATTGGAGTCAGGGCACATACCCGAGATCATGGGATTTTAGCGAAATTCCTTCGTTTAGGCCTCCGAATAATTAATTTTCGTATTAATTATGTCAGGTTGAAGATGTGTTGGACAGAAAATTAACAACGCAAAACCGCACCTGGTTCAATTTTGTCATTTGTCGCGACAGTGTCGGAATTGGCCAAAATTTAGCAGGTTGATTGGAAACTGCCCCAGAAATTGGACTCGGGGTACAGATCGGGATCACAGGATTTTAGCCAAATTCCTCCGTTTAGGCCTCCGAATAATTAATTTCCGTACAAATTATGTAAGGTTGAAGAAGTGTTGGACCAAAAATTATCAATACAAAACCTTCCAGGGGCAATTTCGTCATCTGTCACGGCAGTGGTGGAATGGGCCGAAATTTGGCAGGTTGATTGGAAACGGCTGAGAAATTGGAGTCGGGGTACATACTCGAGATCATCGGATTTTAGCCAAATTCCTTCGTTTAGGCCTCCGAATAATTAATTTTCGTATTAATTGTGTCAGGTTGAAGATGTGTTGGACAGAAAATTAACAACGCAAAACCGCACCAGATTCAATTTTGTCATTTGTCGCGACAGTGTCGGAATTGGCCAAAATTTAGCAGGTTGATTGGAAACTGCCCCAGAAATTGGACTCGGGGTACAGACCGGGATCACGGGATTTTAGCCAAATTCCTTCGTTTAGGCCTCCGAGTAATTAATTTCCGAATTAATTATGTCAGGTTGAAGATGTGTTGGATAGAAAATTAACAATGCAAAACCGCACCAGGGGCAATTTTGTCATTTGTCTAGACGGTGTCGAAATGGGCCGAAATTCCGTATGTTGATTGGAAACGGCCCCATAAATTAGACTCGGGGTACAGACCCGAGATCACGGGATTTTAGCCAAATTCCTTCGCTTAGGCCTCCGAATAATTAATTTTTGTATTAATTATGTCAGGCTGAAGAAGTGTTGGACAAAAAATTAACAAAGAAAAACCGCACCAAGGGAAATTCCGTCATTTGTCACGACGGTGTAAGAATGGGTCGAAATTTTGCAGGTTGATTGGAAACGGCCCCAGATATTGTGCTCAGGGCACAGACCCGAGATCACGGGATTCTAGCCAAATTCCTTCGTTTAGGCCTCCGAATAATTAATTTTCGTATAAATTATGTCAGGTTGAAGATGTGTTGGACAGAAAATTAGCAAAGAAAACCCGCACCAGGGGCAATTTCGTCATTTGTTGCGACGGTGTTGGAATGGGCCAAAATTTGGCAGGTCGATTGGAAACGGACCCAGAAATTGGACTCGGGGCACATACCCGGGATCACAAGATTTTAGCCAAATTCCTTCGTTTAGGCCTCCGAATAATTAATTTTCGCATTAACTATGTCAGGCTAAAGAAGTGTTCGACAGAAAAATAACAAAGAAAAATAGCACCATGGGCAATTTCGTCATTTGTCGCGACGGTCTCGGAATTGGCCGAAATTTGGCGGGTTGATTGGAAATGGCCCCAGAAATTGGTCTCGGGGCACAAACCCGGGATCATGAGATTTTAGCCAAATTCTTTCATTTTGGCCTCCGAATAATTTATTTTCTCATTAATTATGTCAGGTTGAAGAAGTGTTGGACAGAAAATTAACAACGCAAAACCGCACGAGGGGCAATTTTGTCATTTGTCGCGACGGTGTCGGAATGGACTGAAGTTTGGCAGGTTGATTGGAAACTGCCCCCAAAATTGGACTCGGGGTACAGACCCGGGGTCACGGGATTTTAGCCAAATTCCTTCATTTCGTCCTTCGAATAATTAATTTCCATATTAATTATGTCGGGTTGAAGAAGTGTTGGCCAGAAAATTAACAAAGAAAAACCGCACCAGGGGCAATTTTGTCGTTTGTCACGACGGTGTTGAAATAGGCTGAATTTGGGCAGGTTGATTGGAAACGGCCCCAGAAATTGGAGTCGGGGCACAGACCCGGGATCACGGGATTTTAGCCAAATTCCTTCGTTTAGGCCTCCGAATAATTAATTTCCTCATTAATTATGTCAGGTTGAAGAAGTGTTGGACAGAAAATTAAGAACGCAAAATCTCACTAGGGGTAATTTTGTCATTTGTCGCGATGGTGTCGGAATGGGCCGAAATTTGGCAAGTTGATTGGAAACGGCCCGAGAAATTGGACTCGGGTTTCGTACTCGAGATCACGGGATTTTGGCCAAATTCCTTCGTTTAGGCCTCCGAATAATTAATTTCTGTATTAATTATGTCAGGTTGAAGATGTGATGGACAGAAAATTAACAACGAAAAACCGCACCAGGGGCAATTTTCTCATTTATCGCGACGGTGTCGGAATGGGCCGAAATTTTGTAGGTTGATTGGAAATGGCCCCATGAATTGGACTCGGGGTACAAACTCGGCATCACGGGATTTTAGCCAAATTCCCTTGTTTAGGCCTCCGAATAATTAATTTTCGTATTAATTATGTCAGGCTGAAGAAGTGTCGGACAGAAAATTAAAAAAGAAAAACCGCACCAGTGGAAATTTCATCATTTGTCGCGACGGTGTCGGAATGGGTCGAAATTTGGCAAGTTGATTGGAAACGGCCCCAGAAATTGGACTCGGGGCACAGACCCGGGATCACGGGATTCTAGCCAAATTCCTTCGTTTAGGCCTCGAAATAATTAATTTTTGTATTAATTATGTCAGGTTGAAGATGTGTTGGACAGAAAATTAACAAAGAAAAACCGCACCAGGGGCAATTTCATCATTTGTTGCGACGGTGTCGAAATGTGCCAAAATTTGGCAGGTTGATTGGAAACGGCCCTAGAAATTGGACTTGGGGCACATACCCTGGATCACGAGATTTTGGCCAAATTCCTTCGTTTAGGCCTCCGAATAGTTAATTTTCGTATTAATTATGTCAGGCTAAAGAAATGTTGGACAGAAAAATAATAAAGAAAAATGGCACCATGGGCAATTTCGTAATTTGTCGCGACGGTCTCGAAATTGACCGAAATTTGGCAAGTTGATTGGAAACGGCCCTAGAAATTGGACTCGGGGCACAGACTTAGGATCACGGGATTTTAGCCAAATTTCTTCGTTTAGGTCTCCGAATAATTAATTTCCTCATTAATTATGTCAGGTTGAAGAAGTGTTGGATAGAAAATTAACAATGCAAAACCTGACCAGGGGTAATTTTGTCATTTGTCACGACGGTGTCAAAATGGGCCGAAATTTGGCAGGTTGATTGGAAACGGCCTGAGAAATTGGACTCGGGGCACATACCCAGGATCACGGGATTTTAGCCAAATTCCTTCGTTTAGGCCTCCGAATAATTAATTTCCGTATTACTTATGTCAGGTTGAAGATGTGCTGGACAGAAAAAAATTAACAACGCAAAACCGTACCAGGGGCAGTTTTGTCATTTGTCGAGACGGTGTCGGAATGGGCCGAAATTTGGCAGGTTGATTGGAAACGGCCCGAGAAATTGGACTTGGGGTGTAGGCTCGGGATCATGGGATTTTAGCCAAATTCCTTCGTTTAGGCCTCCGAATAATTAATTTTCGTATTAATTATGTCAGATTGACGATGTGTTGGACAGAAAATTAACAACGCAAAATCGTACCAGAGGCAATTTTGTCATTTGTCGCGACGGTGTCGGAATGGGCCGAAATTTGGCAGGTTGATTGGAAACGAACCCAGAAGTTGGACTCGGGGCACAGACCCGAAATCACGGCATTTCAGCCAAATTCCTTCGTTTAGGCCTCCGAATAATTAATTTCCAATCCACACTAGGGGCAATTTCATCATTTGTCGCGACGGCGT
The DNA here is from genome assembly GCF_002742605.1 of Olea europaea var. sylvestris. Classification (NCBI taxonomy): domain Eukaryota; kingdom Viridiplantae; phylum Streptophyta; class Magnoliopsida; order Lamiales; family Oleaceae; genus Olea; species Olea europaea. The sequence goes on from NW_019236978.1 coordinate 144,482, forward strand.
CGGAAAGGGCCGAAATTTGGCAGGTTGATTGGAAACGGCCCCAAAAATTGGACTCGGGGCACAGACCAGGGATCATGGGATCTTAGCCAAATTCCTTCGTTTAGGCCTCCGAATAATTAATTTCCAAACCACACAAGGGGCAATTTCATCATTTGTCGCGACGGTGTCAGAAAGGGCCGAAATTTGGCAGGTTGATTGGAAACGGCTCGAGAAATTGGACTCGGGACACATACCTGGGATCACGAGATTTTAGCCAAATTCATTCGTTTTGGCCTCCGAATAATTAATTTTCGTATTAATTATGTCAGGCTGAAGAAGTGTTGGACAGAAAATTAACTAAGAAAAATAGCACCAAGAGCAATTTTGTCATTTGTCGCGACGGTGTCGGAATATGCCGAAATTTGGCAGGTTGATTGGAAACGGCCGCAGAAATTGGACTCGGGGCATAGACCCGAGAACAAGGGATTTTAGCCAAATTCCTTTGTTTACGCCTCCGAATAATTATTTTCCGTATTAATTATGTTAGGTTGAAGAAGTGTTGGACAGAAAATTAACAATGTAAAACCGTACAGGGGCAATTTTGTCATTTGTCGTGACGTTGTCGGAATGGGCCGAAATTTGCCAGGTTGACTGGAAACGGCCCTAGAAATTGGACTCGGGGCACAGACCCGGGATCAAGGGATTTTAGCCAAATTCCTTCGTTCAGGCCTCCGAGTAATTAATTTTCGTATTAATTATGTATGGTTGGAGAAGTGTTGGACAGAAAATTAACAAAAAAAAAACCGCACAAGGGGCAATTTCGTCATTTATCGCGATGGTGTCGGAGTGGGCCGAAATTTGCCAAGTTGACTGGAAACGGCCCTAGAAATTGGACTCGGGGCGCAGAGCCGGGATCAAGGGATTTTGCCAAATTCCTTCGTTCAGGCCTATGAATAACTAATTTCTGTATTAATTATGTATGGTTGAAGAAGTGTTGGACAGAAAATTAACAGCGCAAAAACGCACCAGGGGCAATTTTGTCATTTGTCGCGACGGTGTCGGAATGGGCCGAAATTTGGCAAGCTGATTGGAAACGGCCAGAGAAACTGGACTCGGGGTACAGACCCTGAATCATGGGATTTTAGCCAAATTCCTTCATTTCGGCCTCCGAATAATTAATTTTCATATTAATTATGCCAGGTTGACGATGCGTTGGGCAAAAAATTAACAACGCGAAATCGCACCAGGGGCAATTTCGTCATTTGTCGCGATGGTGTCGGAGTGGGCCGAAATTTGGCAGGTTGATTGGAAACGACCCCAGAAATTGGACTCGGGGCACAGGCCCGGGATCACGGGATTCTAGCCAAATTCCTTTGTTTTGGCCTCCGAATAATTAATTTCTGTATTAATTTTGTCAGGTTCAAGAAGTGTTGGATAGAAAATTAACAAAGAAAAACTACACAAGGGGCAATTTCGTCATTTGTCGCGATGGTGTCGGAATGGGACAAAACTTGGCAGGTTGATTGGAAACGGCCCCAGAAATTGGACTCGGTGCACATACCTGAGATCACGGGATTTTTGCCAAATTCCCTCATTTTGGCCTCCGAATAATTATTTTCCAAACCGCACAAAGGGCAATTTCATCATTTGTCGCGACGGTGTCGAAATGGGCCAAAATTTGGCAGGTTGATTGGTAACGGCCCGAGAAATTAGACTCAGGGCACATATCTGGGATCGCGGGATTTTAGCCAAATTCCTTTGTTTAGGCCTCTGAATAATTAATTTTCGTATTAATTATGTGAGGCTTAAGAAATGTCGGACAGAAAATTAACAAAGAAAAATCGAACCAGGGGCAATTTTGTCATTTGTCACGATGGTTTAGGAATGGGCCGAAATTTGTCAGGTTGATTGGAAACGGCCCCAGAAATTGGACCCGGGGCACAAACCCGGGATCAAGGGATTTTAGCTAAATTCCTTCGTTTAGGTCTTTGAATAATTAATTTCCGTATTAATTATGTCTGGTTGAAGAACTTTTGGACAGAAAATTAACAAAGATAAACCGCACAAGGGGCAATTTCGTCATTTGTCGTGATGGTGTCGGAATGTGACGAAATTTGGCAGGTTGATTGGAAACGGCCCCAGAAATTGGACTCGGGGCACAGACCTGGGATCACAGCACTTTAGCCACATTCCTTCGTTTAGGCCTCCAAATAATTAATTTCCAAACCGCACAAGGGGCAATTTCATCATTTGTCGCGACGGTGTTGGAAAGGGCCGAAATTTGGCAGGTTGATTGGAAACGGCCCGAGAAGTTAGACTCTGGACACATACACGGGATCACAGGACTTTAGCCAAATTCATTCATTTAGGCCTCCGAATAATTAATTTTCGTATTATTTATGTCAGGCTGAAGAAGTGTTGGACAGAAAATTAACAAAGAAAAATCGCACCAGGGGCAATTTTGTCATTTGTCGCGACGATGTCGGAATAGGCCGAAATTTAGCAGGTTGATTGGATACGGCCTTAGAAATTGGACTCGGGGCACAGACCCAGGAACAAGGGATTTTAGCCAAATTCCTTTGTTTAGGCCTCCGAATAATTAATTTCCGTATTAACTATGTCCAGTTGAAGAAGTGTTGGATAGAAATTAACAACGCAAAACCGCACAGGGGCAATTTTGTCATTTGTCGCGACGTTGTCGGAATGGGCCAAAATTTGCTGGGTTGACTGGAAACGGCCCTAAAAATTGGACTCGGGGCACAGACCCGGGATCACGAAATTATAGCCAAATTCCTTCCCTTAGGCCTCCGAATGATTAATTTTCGTATTAATTATGTCAGGTTGAAGATGTGTCGGGCAGAAAATTAAAAAAGAAAAACCGCACCGGGGGCAATTTCGTCATTTTTCACGAATGTGTCGTAATGGGCCGAAATTTGGTAGGTTGATTGGAAACGGCCAAAGAAATTGGACTCGGGACATAAACCCAGGATCATGGGATTTTTGCTAAATTCCTTCGTTCAGACCTCCGAATAATTAATTTTCGTATTAATTATGTCATGTTGAAGATATGTTGGACAGAAAATTAACAACGCAAAACCGCACCAGGGGCAATTTTGTCGTTTATCGCGACGGTTTCGGAATGGGCCAAAATTTGGCAGGTTGATTGGAAACGGCCCAAGAAATTGGACTTAATGTACAAACTTGGGATCACGGGATTTTAGCCAAATACCTTCGTTTAGGCCTACGAATAATTAATTTTCATAATAATTATGTCTGGTTGAAGATGTGTTGGACAGAAAATTAACAAAAAAAACCGCACCAAGGACAATTTCGTCATTTTTTGCGACGGTGTCGGAGTGGGCTGAAATTTGGCAGGTCGATTGGAAACGGCCCCAGAAATTGGACTCTGGGCACATACCCGGGATCACGGGATTTTAGCCAAATTCCTTCGTTTAGGCCTCCGAATAATTAATTTTCGTATTAATTATGTCAGGTTGAAGATGTGTTGGGCAGAAAATTAATAAAGAAAAACCACACCAAGGGAAATTTCATCATTTGTCGCGACGGTGTCAGAATGGGCCAAAATTTTGCCGGTTGATTGGAAATGGCCCCAGAAATTGGAGTCGTGGCACAGACCCGGGATCACAGGATTTTAGCCAAATTCCTTCGTTTAGGTCTCCGAATAATTAATTTTCGTATTAATTATGTCAGGTTGAAGATGTGATGGACATAGAATTAACAACGCAAAATCACACCAGGGGAAATTTCGTCATTTGTCGCGACGGGGTCGGAATGGGTTGAAATTTGGCAGGTTGACTGGAAACGGCCCCAGAAATTGGACTCGGGGCACGGACCCGGGATCACGGGATTTTAGCCAAATTCCTTCGTTTAGGCCTCCGAATAATTAATTTTCGTATTAATTATGTCAGGTTGAAGATGTGTTGGACGGAGAATTAACAACCCAAAGCCGCACCAGGGGCAATTTTGTCATTTGTCACGATGGTGTCGGAATGGGCCGAGATTTGGCAGGTCGATTAGAAACGGCCCCAGAAATTGAACTCTGGGCACAGACTCGAGATAACGGGATTTTAGCCAAATTCCTTCGTTTATGCCTCCGAATAATTAAATTCCGTATTAATTTTGTCAAGTTGAAGAAGTGTTGGATAAAAAATTAACAAAGAAAAATCGCGCCACGGGTAATTTCGACATTTCTCGCGACGGTGTCGGAATGGGCCGAAATTTGGTAGGTTGATTGGAAATGGCCCCAGAAATTGGAATCGAGGCACAGACCTGGGATCACAGGATTTTAGCCAAATTCCCTTGTTTAGGCCTTCGAATAATTAATTTTCGTATTAATTATGTCAGGCTGAAAAAGTGTTGGACAGAAAATTAACAAAGAAAAACCGCACGAGGGGCAATTTTGTCATTTGTCGCGACGTTGTCGGAATAGGTAGAAATTTAGCAGGTTTATTGGAAACGGCCCTAGAAATTGGGCTCGGGGCACTGACCTGGGATCACGGGATTTTAGCCAAATTCCCTTCTTTAGGCCTCCGAATAATTAATTTTTGTACTAATTATGTCAGGCTGAAGAAGTGTCGAACATAAATTAACAAAGAAAAATCGCATCAGGGGCAATTTCAGCATTTGTCGTGATAGTGTCGGAATAGGCCAAAATTTGATAGGTTGGTTGGAAATGGCTCGAGAAATTGTACTCAGGGTACAGACCCGGGATCACGAGATTTTGGCCAAATTCCTTCATTTAGGCCATCGATTAATTAATTTTCGTATTAATTATGTCAGGCTGATGAAGTGTTGGACAGAAAATTAACAGAGAAAAGCCCCAACCAAAAGAAATTTCGTCATTTGTCGCGACGGTGTCAGAATGGGTCGAAATTTGGCAGGTTTATTGGAAATGGCCCCAGAAATTGGACTCAGGGCACAAACCCGAGATCACGAGATTTTGACCAAATTCCTTCGTTTAGGCATCCGAATAATTAATTTTCGTACTAATTATGTCAGGCTGAAGAAGTGTTGGACAGAAAATTAACAACGCAAAACCGCACCAGGGGCAATTTCGTCATTTGACGCGACTATGTCGGAATGGGCTGAAATTTAGCTGGTCTATTGGAAACGACCTCAGAAATCGGACTCGGGGCACATACCCAGGATCATGGGATTTTAGCCAAATTCCTTCATTTAGGCCTCCGAATAATTAATTTTCGTATTAATTATATTAGGTTGAAGATGTGTTGGACAGAAAATTAACAACGCAAAACCGCACCAAGGGCAATTTTGTCACTTGTCGCGACGGTGTCGGAATGGGCCGAAATTTGGCAGGTTGATTGGAAATGGACCCAGAAATTGGACTCAGGGTACAGACCTGGGATCATAGGATTTTAGCCAAATTCCTTCGTTTAGGGCTCCAAATAATTAATTTCCGCAATAATTAAGTCAGGTGGAAGAAGTGTTGGACTGAAAATTTACAAAGAAAAACTGCACCATGGGCAATTTCGTCATTTGCCACGACGGTGTTGGAATGGGCCGAAATTTCGCAGGTTCATTGGAAACGGCCCGGGAAATTGGAGTCGGGGCTGATACTCGAGATCACGGGATTTTAGCAAAAGTCCATCGTTTAGGCCTCCGAATAATTAATTTCCGTATTAATTATGTCAGGCTGAAGAAGTGTTGGACAGAAAATTAACAAAGAAATATCGCACCAGGGGAAATTTCGTCATTTGTCGCGACGGTGTCGCAATGGGCCGAAATTTGGTAGGTTGATTTGAAATGGCCCCAAAAATTGGACTCGGGACATAGACCCAGGATCAAAGGATTTTAGCCAAATTCTTTCGTTTAGGCCTCCGAATAATTAATTTTCGTATTAATTATGTCAGGTTGAAGATGTGTTGGACAGAAAATTGACAAAGAAAAACCGCACCAGGGGCAATTTCATCATTTGTCGCGACGGTGTCGGAATGGGCCGAAATTTGGTAGGTTGATTGGAAACGTCCCTAGAAATTAAACTCGGGGCACATACTCGGGATCACGAGATTTTAGCCAAATTCCTACATTTACGCCTTCGAATAATTAATTTTCGTATTAATTATGTCAAGCTGAAGAAGTGTTGGACAGAAAATTAACAAAGAATAACCGCACCAGGGGCAATTTTGTCATATGTCACAACGGTGTCGAAATGGGCCGAAATTTGGCAGTTTGATTGGATACGGCTGGAGAAATTGGACTCGGGGTACAGACCCGGGATCATGGGATTTTAGCCAAATTCCTTCGTTTAGGCCTCCGAATAATTAATTTTCATATTAATTATGTCAGGTTGAATATGTGTTGGACAAAAAATTAACAATGCAAATCCGCACCAGGTGCAATTTTGTCATTTGTCGCGACGGTGTCGGAATGGGCCAAAATTTGGCCGGGTTGATTTGAAATGGCCCCAGAAATTGACTCGGGGCACAGACCCGGGATCATGGGATTTTAGCCAAATTCCTTCATTTTGGCCTCAGAATAATTAATTTCCTCGTTAATTATGTTAGGTTGAAGAAGTGTTGGACAGAAAATTAACAACGCAAAACCTCACCAGGGGTAATTTTGTCATTTGTTGCGACAGTGTCGGAATGGGCCAAAATTTGGCAGGTTGATTGGAAACGGCCCGAGAAATTGGACTCGGGGTACATACCCAGGATCACAGGATTTTAGCTAAATTCTTTCGTTTAGGCCTCCGAATAATTAATTTTCGTAATAATTATGTCAGGTTGAAGATGTGTTGGACAGAAAATTAAAAACGTAAAACCGCACCAGGGGCAATTTTGTCATTTGTCGCGACGGTGTCGGAATGGGCCGAACTTTGGCAAGTTGATTGGAAACTGCCCATGAAATTGGACTCGGGATACAGACCCAGGATCATGGGATTTTAGCCAAATTCCTTCGTTTAGGCCTCCGAATAATTATTTTCCGTATTAATTAAGTCAGGTTGAAGTAGTGTTGGACAGAAAATTAACAAAGAAAAACCGCACCAGGGACAATTTCGTCATTTGTCGCGAAAGTGTCGGAATAGGCTGAAATTTGGCAGGTTGATTGGAAACGGCCCTAGAAATCGGACTCAGAGCACAGACCCAAGATCACGGGATTATGGCCAAATTCCTTCGTTTAGGCCTCCGAATAAATAATTTCTTATTAATTATGTCCGGCTGAAGAAGTGTTAGAAAGAAAATTGACAGAGAAAACCGCAAGAGGGGGAAATTTCGTCATTTGTCGCGACGATATCGAAATGGGCTGAAATTTGGCAGGTTGATTGGAAACGGCCCCAGAAATTGGCCTTGGCGCACAGACTCGGGATCACGGGATTTTAGCCAAAATCCTTTGTTTAGACCTCCGAATAATCAATTTCCATATTAATTTCTCAGGTTGAAGATGTGTTGGACAGAGAATTAACAATGCAAAATCGCACCAGGGACAATTTTGTCATTTGTCGCGAAGGTGTCGAAATGGGTCGAAATTTGGCTTGTTGACTGGAAACGGCCCCAAAAATTGGACACGGGGCACATACTTAGGATCACAGGATTTTAGCCAAATTCCTTCATTGAGGCCTCCGAATAATTAATTTCCGTATAAATTATGTCAGGTTGAAGATGTGTTGGACAGAAAATTAGCAAAGAAAAACCGCATCAGGGGCAATTTTGTCATTTGTTGCGACGATGTTGGAATGGGCCAAAATTTGGCACGTTGATTGGAAATGGCCCCAGAAATTGGACTCGGGGCACAGACTCGGGAACAAGGGATTTTAGCCAAATTCCTTCGTTTAGGCCTCCGAATAATTAATTTTCATATTAATTATGTCAGGCTGAAGAAGTGTTGGACAGAAAATTAACAAAGAAAAACCACACCAGGGGCAATTTCGTCATTTGTCACGACGGTGTTGGAATGGGCCAAAATTTGGCAGGTTGATTGGAAATGGCTCCAGAAATTGGACTCGGGGCACAGACTCGGGATCACAGCATTTTAGCCAAATTCCTTCATTTAGGCCTCCAAATAATTAATTTCCGTATTAATTATGTCAAGTTGAAGAAGTGTTGGACAGAAAATTAACAATACAAAACCGAACCAGGGGCAATTTTGTAATTTATTGCGACGCTGACGGAATGGGCCAAAATTTGCCAGGTTGACTGTAAACGGCCCTAGAAATTGGACTCGAGGCACAGACTCGGGATCAAGGGATTTTAGCCAAATTCCTTTGTTCTGGCCTTCGAATAATTAATTTTCGTATTAATTATGTCAAGTTGAAGAAGTGTTGGACAGAAAATTAACGACGTAAAAGAGCACCAGGGGCAATTTTGTCATTTGTCGCGATGGTGTCGGAATGGGCCGAAATTTGGCAGGTTGATTGGATACGGCCCCAGAAATTGGACTCGGGCATAGACCCAAGATCATGGGATTTTAGCCAAATTCCTTCGTTTAGGCCTCCGAATAATTAGTTTCCGTATTAATTATGTCAGGTTGAAGAGGTGTCGGATAGAAAACTAACAAAGACAAACCAGTCCTGGGGAAATTTCGTTATTTCTCACGACGGTGTCGGAATTGGCCGAAATTTGGCAGGTTGATTGGAAACGGCCCGAGAAATTGGACTCAGGGCACAGACACAGGATTACGGGATTTTAGCCAAATTCCATCGTTTAGGCCTCCGAATAATTAATTTTCTTATTAATTATGTTAGGTTGAAGATGTGCTGGACAGAAAATTAACAACGCAAAACAGCACCAGGGGCAATTTTTTCATTTGTCGTGACGGTGTCGAAATGGGCCGAAATTTGGCAGGTTGATTGGAAACGGACCCAGAAGTTGGACTCGGGCCACAGACCCGGGATCACAGCATTTTAGCCAAATTCCTTCTTTTATGCCTCCGAATAATTAATTTTCGTATTAATTAAGTCAGGTTGAAGAAGTGTTAGACAGAAAATTAACAACGACAAACCACACAAGGGGAATTTTGTCATTTGTCGCGACGGTGTCGGAATGGGCCAAAATTTGGCAGGTTGATTGGAAATGGCCCCAGAAATTGAACCCAGGGCACAGACCCGGGATCATGGGATTTTAGCCAAATTCCTTAGTTTAGGCCTCCGAATAATTAATTTTCGTATTAATTATGTCAGGTTGAAGATGTGCTGGACAGAAAATTAACAACGCAAAATCGCACCTAGGGCAATTTTGTCATTTGTCGTGATGGTGTCGGAATGAGCCGAAATTTGGCAGGTTGATTGGAAACGGACCCAGAAGTTGGACTCGGGGCACCGACCCAGAATTACGGCATTTTAGCTAAATTCCTTCGTTTAGGCCTTCGAATAATTAATTTTCGCATTAATTATGTCAGGTTGAAGAAGTGTTGGACAGAAAATTAACAAAGAAAAATCGCACAAGGGGGCAATTTCGTCATTTGTCGCGACTCTGTCGGAATAGGCCGAAATTTGACAGGTTGATTGGAAACTGCCCCAGAAATTGTCCTCGGTGCACAGACCCAGGATCACGGGATTTTAGCCAAATTCCTTCGTTTAGGCCTCCGAATAATTAATTTTGGTATTAATTATGTCAGGCTGAAGAAGAGTTGGACAAAAAATTAACAAAGAAAAACCGCACCCGGGGAAATTTTGTCATTTGTCGCAACGGTGTAGGAATGGGTCGAAATATGGCAGGTTGATTGGAAATGGCCCTAGAAATTGGGCTCGGGGCACAGACCCAGGATCAAGGGATTTTATCCAAATGCCTTCATTCAGGCCTCTAAATAATTAATTTCCGTATTAATTATGTATGGTCGAAGAAGTGTTGGACTGAAAATTAACAACGCAAGACCACACTAGGGGCAATTTTGTCATTTGCCGCGACGGTGTCGAAATAGGCCGAAATTTGGCAGGTTGATTGGAAATGGCCCCAGAAATTGGACTCGGGGCACAGACCCTGGATCAAGGGATTTTAGCCAAATTCCTTCGTTTAGGCCTCCGAATAATTAATTTCCGTATTAATTATGTCAGGTTGAAGAAGTGTTGGACAGAAAATTAACAACGCAAAAGAGCACCAAGGGTAATTTTGTCATTTTTCGTGACGGCGACGGAATGGGGCGAAATTTGCAGGTTGATTGGAAACTGCCTGAGAAAGTGGACTCGAGGCATAGACCCAGGATCACGGGATTTTAGCCAATTTCCCTCGTTTAGGCCTCCGAATAATTAATTTTCGCATTAATTATTTCAGGTTGAAGATGTGTTGGTCAGAAAATTTAAAAAGAAAAAACCGCAACAGGGGCAATTTTGCCATTTGTCGCGAACGTGTCGGAATGGGCCGAAATTTGGCAGGTTGATTGGAAACGGCCTGAGAAATTGGACTGGGGGCACAGACCCGGGATCACGGGATTTTAGCCAAATTCCTTCGTTTAAGCCTCCAAATAATTAATTTCCGTATTAAATATGTCATGTTGAAGATGTGTTGGACAGAAAATTAATAACGCAAAAGCGCACCGTAGGCAATTTTGTCATTTGTCGCGACGGTGTCGGAATGGGCCGAAATTTGGTAGGTTGATTGGAAACGACCCCAGAAATTGGACTTGGGACATAGACCCAGGATCAGGGGATTTTAGCCAAATTCCTTTGTTTTGGCCTCCGGATAATTAATTTCCGTATTAATTATGTTAGGCTGATGAAGTGTTGGACAGAAAATCAACAAAGAAAAACCGCACCAAGGGAAATTTTGTCATTTGTCGTGACGGTGTCGGATTGGTCCGAAATTTGGCAGGTTGATTGGAAACAGCCCCAGAAATTGGACTGGAGACACAGACCCAGGATCAAAGGATTTTAGCCAAATTCCCTCATTTAGGCCTCTGAATAATTAATTTTCGTATTAATTATGTCAGGTTGAAGATGTGTTGGACAAAAAATTGACAAAGAAAAATCGCACCAGGGACAATTTCGTCATTTGTCGCGACGGTGTTGGAATGGGCCGAAATTTGGCAGGTTGATTTGAAACGGCCCCAGAAATTGGCTCGGGGCACAGACCCGGGATCACAGGATTTCAGCCAAATTCCTTCGTTTTGGCCTCCGAATAATTAATTTCCTCATTAATTATGTCTGGTTGAAGAAGTGTTGGACAGAAAATTAACAACGCAAAACCTCACCAGGGGCAATTTTGTCATTTGTCGCGACGGCGTCGGAATGGGCCGAAATTTGGCAGGTTGATTGGAAACGGCCCGAGAAATTGGACTCGGGTTACATACCCAGGATCACAGGATTTTAGCTAAATTCTTTCGTTTAGGCCTCCGAATAATTAATTTCCGTATTAATTATGTCAGGTTGAAGATGTGTTGGACAGAAAATTAAAAACGTTAAACTGCACCAAGGGTAATTTTGTCATTTTGTTGCGACGGTGTCAGAATGGGCCGAAATTTGGCTAGTTGATTGAAAAATGACCAAGAAATTGGACTCGGGGTACAGACCCGGGATCACGAGATTTTAGCCAAATCCCTTCATTTAGGCCTCTGAATAATTAATTTTCGTACTAATTATGTCAGGTTGAAGTAGTGTTGGATAGAAAATTAAGAAAGAAAAACCGCACCAGGGACAATTTCGTCATTTGTGGCGACGGTGTCGGAATAGGCCCTAGAAATTAGACTCAGAGCACTGACCCGAGATCACTGGATTTTAGCCAAATTCCTTTGTTTAGGCCTCTGAATAATTAATTTTCGTATTAATTATGTCTGGCTGAAGAAGTGTTAGACAAAAAATTAATAGAGAAAATCGTAACAGGGGAAATTTCGTCATTTGTCGCAACGTTATCGGAATGGGCCGAAATTTGGCAGGTTGATTGGAAATGGCCCTAGAAATTGGCCTTGGTACACAGACCCGGGATCACGGGATTTTAGCCAAAATCCTTCGTTTAGGCCTCTGAGTAATAAATTTCCATATTAATTACGTTAGGTTGAAGATGTGTTGGACAGAGAATTAACAGCGCAAAACTGCACCAGGGGCAATTTTGTCATTTGTCGCGAAGGTGTCGAAATGGGTCGAAATTTGATAGGTTGATTGGAAACGGCCCCAGAAATTGGACACGGGGCACATACTCTGGATCATGGGATTTTAGCCAAATTTCGTCGATTAGGCCTCCGAATAATTAATTTTCGTATTCATTACGTTAGGCTGAAGAAGTGTTGGACAGAAAATTAACAAAGAAAAACCACACCAGGGGCAATTTTGTCATTTGTCGAGACGGTGTTGGAATGTTCCAAAGTTTGGCACGTTGATTGGAAACGGCCCTAGAAATTGGACTCGGGGCACAGACTCGAAAACAAGGGATTTTAGCCAAATTCCTTCGATTAGGCCTCCGAATAATTAATTTCCGTATTAATTATGTCAGGTTGAAGAAGTGTTCGACAAAAAATTAACAACGCAAAATCGAACCTGGGGTAATTTTGTAATTTGTCGCGACTTTGTCGAAATGGGCTGAAATTTGCCAGGTTGACTGGAAACGGCCCTAGAAATTGGACTAGAGGCACAGACTCGGGATCAAGGGATTTTAGCCAAATTCCTTCTTTCTGGCCTCCGAATAATTAATTTCCATATTAATTATGTATGGTTGAAGTAGTGTTGGACAGAAAATTAACAACGTAAAATCGCACCAGGGGCAATTTTGTAATTTGTCGCGACGGTGTCGGAATAGGCCGAAATTTTGCAGGTTGATTGGAAACTGCCCTAGAAATTGGACTCAGGACATAGACCCGGGATCAAGGGATTTTAGCCAAATTTCTTGGTTTAGGCCTCCGAATAATTAATTTTCGTATTAATTATGTCATATTGAAGAAGTGTTGGATAGAAAATTAACGACGTAAAAGAGCACCAGGGGCAATTTTGTCATTTGTCACAATGGTGTCGGAATGGATCGAAATTTGACAGGTGGATTGGAAATGGCCCCAGGAATTGGACTCGGGGCATAGACCCGGGATCACCAGATTTTAGCTAAATTCCTTCGTTTAGGCCTCCGAATAATTAGTTTCCGTATTAATTATGTCAGGTTGAAGAGGTGTTGGATAGAAAACTAACAAAGACAAACCGGTCCTGGAGAAATTTCGCCATTTGTCGTGACGGTGTCGGAATGAGCCGAAATTTGGCAGGTTGATTGGAAATGGACCCAGAAGTTGGACTCGAGGAACCGACCCAGAATCATGGTATTTGAGCTAAATTCCTTCGTTTAGGCCTCCAAATAATTAATTTCCGCATTGATTATGTCAGGTTGAAGAATTGTTGGACAGAAAATTAACAAAGAAAAATCGCACAAGGGGGCAATTTTGTCATTTGTCGCGACTCTGTCGGAATGGGCCGAAATTTGGCAAGTTGATTGGAAACGACCCTAGAAATTGGCCTCGGTGTACAGACTCGGGATCACGGGATTTTAGCCAAATTCCTTCGTTTAGGCCTCCGAATAATTAATTTCCGTATTAATTATGTCAGGTTGAAGAAGTGTTGGACAGAAAATTAACAACGCAAAACCGCACCAGGGGCAATTTTGTCATTTGTCGCGACGTTGTCGGAATGGGCCGAAATTTGCCAGGTTGACTGGAAATGGCCCTAGAAATTGGACTCGGGGCACAGACCCAGGATCAAGGGATTTTATCCAAATTCCTTCATTCAGGCCTCTGAATAATTAATTTCCGTATTAGTTATGTATGGTCTAAGAAGTGTTGGACGGAAAATTAACAACGCAAGACCACACCAGGGGCAATTTTGTCATTTGTCGCGACGATGTCGGAATAGGCCAAAATTTTGCAGGTTGATTGGAAATGGCCCCAAAAATTGGACTCGGGGCATAGACCCTGGATCAAGGGATTTTAGCCAACTTCCTTCGTTTAGGCCTCCGAGTAATTAATTTTCGTATTAATTATGTCAGGTTGAAGAAGTATTGGACAGAAAATTAACAACGCAAAAGAGCACCAGGGGTAACTTCGTCATTTGTAGCGACGGTGTCGGAATGGGGTGAAATTTGTAGGTTGATTGGAAACTGCCCGAGAAATTGGACTCGGGGTACAGACCCGGGATCATGGGATTTTAGCCAATTTCCTTCGTTTAGGCCTCCGAATAATTAATTTTCGCATTAATTATGTCAGGTTGAAGATGTGCTGGTCAGAAAATTAAAAAAGAAAAACCGCACCAGGGGTAATTTCGCCATTTGTCGCGAACGTGTCGGAATGGGTTGAAATTTGGCAGGTTGGTTGGAAACGACCTGAAAAATTGGATTGGGGGCACCGACCCGGGATCATGGGATTTTAGCCAAATTCCTTCATTTAAGCCTCCGAATAATTAATTTCCGTATTAAATATGTCATGTTGAAGATGTGTTGGACAGAAAATTAACAACGCAAAACCGCACCATGGGCAATTTTGTCATTTGTCGCGACGGTGATGAAATCGGCCAAAATTTGGCAGGTTTATTGGAAACGGCCCCAGAAATTGGACTTGGGACACAGACCCGGGATCAAGGGATCTTAGCCAAATTCCTTCGTTTTGGCCTCCGAATAATTAATTTTCGTATTAATTATGTCAGGTTGAAGAAGTGTTGGACAGAAAATTTACAAAGAAAAACTGCACCCGGGGCAATTTCATCATTTGTCGCAACTGTGTCGAAATGCGACGAAATTTGGCAGGTTGATTGAAAACGGCCCCAGAAATTGGACTCGGCGCACAGACCTGGGATCACGGGATTTGAACCAAAGTCCCTCGTTTAGGCCACCGAATAATTAATTTTCGTATTAATTGTGTCAAGCTGAAGAAGTGTTGGATAGAAAACTGAAGAAGAAAAATAGCACTAGGGGGAATTTTGTCATTTGTCGTGACGTCGGAAAGGGCCGAAATTTGGTAGGTTTATTGGAAACGGCCCCAGAAATTGGACTCGGGGCACAGACCTGGGATCACGGGATTTTATCCAAATTCCTTCGTTTAGGCCTTCGAATAATTAATTTTCGTATTAATTATGTCAGGTTAAGGAAGTGTTGGATAGAAAATAAACAGAGAAAAACTGCACCAGGGAAAATTTTGTCATTTGTCATGATGGTGTCGGAATGGGCCGAAATTTGGTAGGTTTATTGGAAACGGCCCCAGAAATTAGACTCGGGGCACAGACCTGGGATCACGAGATTTTGGCCAAATTCCTCCGTTTAGGCCTCCGAATAATTAATTTCCGTACTAATTATGTCAGGTTGAAGAAGTGTTGGACAGAAAATTAACAACGCAAAACCGCACCTGGGGTAATTTCGTCATTTGTCGCGATGGTGTCGGAATGGGCCGAAATTTGGCTGGTTGATTGAAAACGGCCCGCCAAATTGGAGTCGGGGCACATCAGCACGGGATTTTAGCCAAATTCCTTCGTTTAGGCCTCCGAATAATTAATTTTCATATTAACTATAAAGATGAGTTGGACAAAAAATTAACAAAGAAAAACCGCACCAAGGGAAAATTTCATCATTTGTCGCGACGGTGTCGGAATGGGTCGAAATATGGCAGGTTGATTGGAAATGGCCCTAGAAATTGGACTCGGGGCACAGACACATGATCACGGGAATTTAGCCAAATTACTTCATTTAGGCCTCTGAATAATTAATTTTCGTATTAATTATGTCAGGCTGAAGATGTGTTGGACATAAAATTAACAAAGAAAAACCACACCAGGGGCAATTTCTTCATTTGTCGCTACGGTGTCGGAATGGGTCGAAATTTGGCAGGTTCATTGAAAACGGCCCCAGAAATTGGACTTGAGGCACAGACCCGAGATCACGGGATTTTCGCCAAATTCCCTCGTTTAGGCCTCCGAATAATTAGTTTTCGTATTAATTATGTCAGGCTGAAGAAGTGTCGGACAGAAAATTAACAAAGAAAAACTGTACCAGGGGCAATTTTGTCATTTGTCGCGATGGTGTCGAAATGGGTCGAAATTTGGCAGGTTGGTTGGAAACGGCCCAAGAAATTGGACTTGGGGCACAGACCCGGGATCACGGGATTTTAGCCAAATTCCTTCGTTTAGGTCTTCGATTAATTAATTACCGTATTAATTATGTCAGGCTGAGGAAGTGTTGGACAAAAAATTAACAGAGAAAAACCGCACCAGGGGAAATTTCATCATTTGTCGTGACGGTGTCGGAATGGGTCGAAATATGGCAAGTTGATTGGAAACGGCTCTAGAAATTAGACTCGGGGCACAGACACATGATCACGGGAATTTAGCCAAATTACTTCGTTTAGGCCTCCGAATAATTAATTTTCGTATTAATTATGTCAGGTTGAAGATGTGTTGGACAGAAAATTAACAAAGAAAAACCGCACCAGGGTTTAATTTCTTCATTTGTCGCGATGGTGTCGGAATGGGCCGATATTTGGCTGGTTGATTGGAAACGGCCCGCGAAATTGGAGTCGGAGCACATACTCGGGATCATGGGATTTTAGCCAAATTCCTTCGTTTAGGCCTCCGAATAATTAATTTTCGTATTAATTATGTCAGGTTGAAGTTGTGTTGGATAGAAAATTAACAACACAAAACCACACCATGGGCAATTTCGTCATTTGTCACGACGGGGTTGGAATGGGCCGAAATTTGGCAGGTTGATTGAAAACGGCCCCAGAAATTGGACTCGGGGCATAGACCTGGGATCACGAGATTTTAGCCAAATTCCTTTGTTTAGGCCTCCGAATAATTAATTTTCATATTAATTATGTCAGGTTGAAGATGTGTTAACCGGAGAACTAACAACGCAAAACCACACCAAGTGCAATTTTGTCATTTATCGCGACGGTATCGGAATGGGCCGAAATTTGAATGGTTGATTGGAAACGGCCCGAGAAATTGGAGTCAGGGCACATACCCGAAAATCATGGGATTTTAGCCAATTTCCTTCGTTTAGGCCTCTGAATAATTAATTTCCGCATTAATTATGTCAAGTTGAATATGTGTTGGACAGAAAATTAACAACGAAAAACTGCACCATGGGCAATTTTGTCATTTGTCGCGATGGTGTCGGAATGGGCTGAGATTTGGCAGGTTGATTGAAAATGGCTCCGGAAATTGGACTAAGGGTACGGACCTGGAATCACAGGATTCTAGCCAAATTCCTTCATTTAGGTCTCCGAATAATTAAATTCCGTATTAATTATGTCAAGCTGAAGAAGTGTTGGACAGAAAATTAACAAAAAAAAGCCGCACTAGGGGAAATTTCATCATTTGTCACGACGGTGTCGGAATGGGATGAAATCTAGCTGGTTGATTGGAAATGGTCCCAAAAATTGGACTCGGGCACAGACCTAGGATCACAGGATTTTAGCCAAATTCCTTCGTTTAGGCCTTCGACTAATTAATTTTCATATTAATTATGTCAGGTTGAAGATGTGTTGGACAGAAAATTAACAAAGAAAAATTGCACCAAGGGCAATTTCATCATTTGTCGCGACGGTGTCGAAAAGGGGCCGAAATTTAGCAGGTTGATTGGAAACGGCCCCAGAAATTGGACTCGGGGTACATACTCGGGATCACGAGATTTTAGCCAAATTCCTTCGTTTAGGCCTCTGAATAATTAATTTTCGTATTACTTATGTCAGGCTGAAGAAGTGTTGGACAGAAAATTAACAAAGAATAACCACACCCTGGGTAATTTTGCCATTTGTCATGACGGTGTCGGAATGGGCCCAAATTTGGCAGGTTGATTGGAAACGGCTCGAGAAATTGGACTCAGGGTACAAACCTAGGATCACGAGATTTTAGCCAAATTCCTTCATTTAGGCCTCCAAATAATTAATTTCCGTATTAATTATGTCAGGTTGAATATGTGTTGGACAGAAAATTAACAACGCAAAATCGCACCAGGTGCAATTTTGCCATTTGTCGCGACGGTTTCGAAATGGGGCGAAATTTGGCAGGTTGATTTGAAACGGCCCCTGAAATTGGACTCGGGGCACAGACTCGGGGTCACGGGATTTTAGCCAAATTCTTCGTTTAGACCTCCGAATAATTAATTTTCGTATTAATTATGCCAGGTTGAAGAAGTATTGGACAGAAATTTAACAAAGAAAAACCGCATCAGGGGTAATTTCATCATTTGTCGCGACTGTGTCGGAATGGGCCAAAATTTGGCAGGTTGATTGAAACGGCCCCAGAAATTGGCCTTGGGGTACAGGCCTCGGATCCCGGGATTTTAGCCAAATTCCCCCGTTTAAACCTCCGAATAATTAATTTCCAAACCGCCCCAAGGGCAATTTTGTCATTTGTCGTGACGGTGTCGGAATGGGCCGAAATTTGGCTGGTTATTGGAAACGGCCCCAGAAATTGGACTCGGGACATACACCCGAGATCACCCAAATTCTAGCCAAATTCCTTCGTTTAGGCCTCCGAATAATTAATTTTTGTATTAATTATGTCAGGCTAACGATGTGTTGGATAGAAAATTAACAACGCAAAACCGCAGTGGGGGCAATTTCATCATCTATCGAGACGGTGTCGGAATGGGCCGAAATTTGGCAGCTTGATTGGAAACGGCCCCCAGAAATTGGACTCGGGGCACAGACCCGGGATCACGGGATTTTAACTAAATTCCTTTGTTTAGGCCTTTGAATAATTATTTTTCTTATCAATTATGTCAGGTTGAAGAAGTGTTGGACAGAAAATTAACAAAGAAAACCGAACCATGGGAAATTTCGTTATTTGTCGAGACGGTGTCTGAATGTGCCGAAATTTGGCAGGTTGCTTGGAAACGGCCCGAGAAATTGGACTCGGGGCATAGACCTGGGATCACGGGATTTTAGCCAAATCCCTTAGTTTAGGCCTCCGAATAATTAATTTTCGTATTAATTATGTCCGGTTGACGATGTGTTGGACAGAAAATTAACAACGCAAAACCGCACCAGGGGCAATTTTGTCATTTGTAGCGACGGTGTCGAAATGGGCCGAAATTTGGCAGGTTGATTGGAAACGGCCCCAGAAATTGGACTCGGGGCACAGACCCAGGATCATGGGATTTTAGCCAAATTCCTTCGTTTAGGCCTCCGAATAATTAATTTTTGTATTAATTATGTCAGGTTGAAGAAGTGTTGGACAGAAAATTTACAAAGAAAAACTGCACCAGGGGCAATTTCATCATTTGTCGCGACGGTGTCAGAATGTGCCGAAATTTGGCAGGTTGATTGGAAACAGCCCGAGAAATTGGAGTCGGGGCACATACCCAGGGATCATGGGATTTTAACCAAATTTCTTCGTTTAGGCCTCCGAATAATTAATTTTCGTATTAATTATGTCAGGTCGAAGATGTGTTGGACAGAAAATTAACAATGCAAAATCGCACCAGGGGAAATTTTGTCATTTGTCGCGATGGTGTCGGGATGGGCCGAAAATTGGCAGGGTGATTAGAAACGGCCCAAGAAATTGGACTTAGGGTACAGATCGAGGATCACAGGATTTTAGCCAAATTCCTTCATTTAGGACTCCGAATAATTAATTTTCGTAATAATAATGTCATGTTGAAGAAGTGTTGGACAGAAAATTTACAAAGAAAAACTACGCCAGGGGTAATTTCATCATTTGTCACGACGGTGTCGGAATGGGTCGAAATTTGGCAGGTTGATTGGAAACGGCTCGAGAAATTGGACCTAGGGTATGAACCCAGGATCATAGGATTCTAGCCAAATTCCTTCATTTAGGCCTCCGAATAATTAATTTTCATATTAATTATGTCAGGTTGAATATGTGTTGGACAGAAAATTAACAACGCGAAACCGCACCAGCTGAAATTTTGTCATTTGTCGCGACGGTGTCGAAATGGACCGAAATTTGGCAGGCTGATTTGAAATGGCCCCAGAAATTGGACTCGGGGCACAGACCCGGGATCATGGGATTTTAGCCAAATTCTTCATTTAGACCTTCGAATAATTAATTTTAAGATTAATTATGCAAGGTTGAAGAAGTGTTGGACCGAAATTTAACAAAGAAAAATTGCACCAGGGGCAATTTCGTCATTTGTCGCAACTGTGTCCGAATGGGCCAAAATTTGGTAGGTTGATTGAAACGGCCCCGGAAATTGGCCTTCGGGTACAGAACCGGGATCTTGAGATTTTAGCCAAATTCCCTCGTTTAGGCCTCCGAATAATTAATTTCCAAACCACACTAAGGGCAATTTTGTCATTTGTCGCGACGGTATCGGAATGGCAAATTTTGCTGGTTGATTGGAAACGGCCCCAGAAATTGGAATCGGGACATACACCCGAGATCACCCAAATTCTAGCCAAATTCCTTCGTTTAGGCCTTCGAATAATTAATTTTCGTATTAATTATTTTAGGCTGACGATGTGTTGGACAGAAAATTAACAACGTAAAACCGCAGCTGGGGCAATTTCGTCATCTATCGCGACGGTGTCGAAATGGGCCAAAATTTGGCAGCTTGATTGGAAACGGCCCCCAGAAATTGGACTCGGGGCATAGACCCGGGATCACGGGATTTTAACTAAATTCCTTCGTTTAGGCCTCCGAATAATTATTTTTCTTATTAATTATGTCAGGTTGAAGAAGTGTTGGACAGAAAATTAACAAAGAAAATCGAGCCATGGGAAATGTCGTCATTTGTCGAGACGGTGTCAGAATGTGCCGAAATTTGGCAGGTTGCTTGGAAACGGCCCGAGAAATTCGACTCGGGGAACAGACCTGGGATCACGGGATTTTAGCCAAATTCCTTAGTTTCGGCCTCCGAATAATTAATTTCCGTATTAATTATGTCAAGTTGAAGATGTGTTGGGCAGAAAATTAACAACGCAAAACCGCACTAGGGGCAATTTTTTCATCTGTAGCGACGTGTCGAAATCGGCTGAAATTTGGCAGGTTGATTGGAAACGACCCCAGAAATTGGGCTCAGGGCACATACCCGGGATCACGGGATTTTAGCCAGATTCATTCATTTAGGCCTCCGAATAATTAATTTTCGTATTAATTATGTCAGGATGAAGAAGTCTAGGACAGAAAATTAGCAAAGAAAAGCCGCACCATGGGCAATTTCGTCATTTGTCACGGCAGTGTCAAAATTGGCCGAAATTTGGCCGGTTGATTGGAAACGGCCCCAGAAATTGGACTCGGGGCACAGACCCGGGATCACGGGATTTTAGCCAAATTCCTTCGTTTAGGCCTCCGAATAATTAATTTCTTCATTAATTATGTCAAGTTGAAGAAGTGTTGGACAGAAAATTAACAACACAAAACCGCACCAGGGACAATTTCGTCATTTGTCGCAACGGTGTTGGAATGGGCTGAAATTCGGCAGGTTGATTGGAAACGGCCCGAGAAATTAGACTCGGGGCACATACCCGGGATCACGGGATTTTAGTCAAATTCCATCGTTTAGGCCTCCGAATAATTAATTTTCGTATTAATTACGTCAGGTTGAAGATGTGTTGGACAGAAATGTAACAAAGAAAAACCACACCAGGGGCAATTTCGTCATTTGTCGTGACGGTGTCGGAATGGGCCGAAATTTGGCAGGTTGATTGAAAACGGCCTGAGAAATTGGACTCGGGGCAAAGACCCGGGATCACGGGATTTTAGAATAATTTATTCGTTTAGACCTCCGAATAATTAATTAAAGTATTAATTATGTCAGGCTGAAGAAGTGTTGTACAGAAAATTAACAAAGAAAATTCGGACCAGGGAAAATCTCGTCATTTGTCGCGACGGTGTCGGAATGGGCCGAAATTTGGCAGGTTGATTGGAAACGGCCCAAGAAATTGGAGTCGGGGCGCATACTCGAGATCATGGAAATTTATTCAAATTCCTTAGTTTAGGTCTCTGAATAATTAATTCCTGTATTAATTATGTTAGGTTGAAGATGTGTTGGACAGAAAATTAACAACGCAAAATTGCACCAGGGTCAATTTTGTCATTTGTCGCGACAGTGTCGGAATGGGCCAAAATTTGGCAGGTTGATTGGAAACGGCCCCGGAAATTGGACTCGGGGCACTGACCCGAGATCATGGGATTTCAGGCAAATTTCATCATTTAGGCCTCCGAATAATTAATTTTCGTGTTAATTATGTCAGGTTGAAGAAGTGTTGGACAGAAAATTCACAACACAAAACCTCACCAGGGGCAATTTCGTCATTTGTTGTGACGTTGTCGGAATGGGTCGAAATTTGGCAGGTTGATTGGAAACAGCCCGAGAAATTGGACTCGAGGCACATACTAGGGATCACGAGATTTTAGCCAAATTCCTTCATTTATGCCTCCGAATAATTAATTTTTGAATTAATTATGTCAGGTTGAAGATGTGTCGGACAGAAAGTTAACAACGCAAAACCGCACCAAGGGTAACTTTGTTATTTGTCGCGACGGTGTCGGAATGGGCCAAAATTTGGCAGGTTGATTGGAAACGGCCCCAGAAATTGGACTCGGGGTACAGACCCGGGATCACGGGATTTTAGTCAAATTCCTTCCTTTGGGCCCCCGATTATTTAATTTTCGTGTTAATTATGTCAGGTTGAAGAAGTGTTGGACAGAAAATTAACAAAGAAAAACCGCACCTGGGGCAATTTCGTCATTTGTTGTGACGGTGTCGGAGTGGGCCGAAATTTGGGAGGTTGGTTGGAAATGGCCCTAGAAATTGGACTCTGGGCACAGACCCGAGATCATGAGATTTTAGCTAAATTCCTTCGCTTAGGCCTCCGAATAATTAATTTCCGTAATAATTATGTCAGGTTGAAGAAGTGTTGGATAGAAAATTTACAAGGAAAAACTTCACCAGGGGCAATTTCATCATTTGTCGCGATGATGTCGGAATGGGCCTAAATTTCGCAGGTTGATTGGAAATGGTCCGAGAAATTGGAGTCGGGGCACATACCGAGGATCACGTGAATTTTGCCAAATTCCTTCGTTTAGGCCTCCGAATAATTAATTTCCGTATTAATTATGTCAGGCTGAAGAAGTGTTGGACAGAAAATTAACAAAGAAAAACCGCACCAGGAAAAATTTCGTCATTTGTTGCGACGGTGTCAGAATGGGCCGAAATTTGGCAGGTTGATTGGAAACGGCCCCAAAAATTGGACTCGGGTTACATGCCTTGGATCATGGGATTTTAGCGAAATTCCTTCGTTTAGGCCTCCGAATAATTAATTTTCGTATTAATTATGTCCGGCTCAAGAAATGTTGGACAAAAAATTAACAAAGAATTACCGCACCAGGGGCGATTTTGCTAATTGTCGCGACGGTGTCGGAATGTGCCGAAATTTGACGGGTTGATTGGAAATGGCCCCAGAAATTGGACTCGGGGCAAAGACCTGAGATCACAGGATTTTAGCCAAATTCCTTCGTTTAGGCCTCCGAATAAATAATTTTTATATTAATTGTGTCAGGCTAAAGATGTGTTGGATAGAAAATTAACAACGCAAAATCGCACCAGGGGTAATTTCGTCATTTGTCGCGACGGTGTCGGAATGGGCCAAAATTTGGCAGGTTGATTGGAAACAGCCTCAGAAATTGGACTTGGGGTAGAGACATGGGATCATGGGATTTTAGCCAAATTTCCTCGTTTAGGCCTCCGAATAATTAATTTCCAAACCACACTGGGGGCAATTTTGTCATTTGTCGCGACGATGTCGGAATGGGCCGAAATTTGGCAGGTTGATTGGAAATGGCCCCAGAAATTGGAGTCGGGGCACAGACCCGAGATCAAGGGATTTTATCCAAATTCCTTCGTTTAGGCCTCCGAATAATAAATTTCCACATTAATTATGTCAGGATGAAGAAGCGTTGGACAGAAAATTAACGAAAAAAAATCGCACCATCGGCAATTTCGTTATTTGTTGCGACGGTCTCAGAATTGGCCAAAATTTGGCAGGTTGATTGGAAATGGCCCTAGAAATTAGACTCTAGGCACAGACCCGGGATCATGGGATTTTAGCCAAATTCCTTTGTTTAGGCCTCCGAATAATTAATTTCCTCATTAATTATGTCAGGTTGAAGAAGTGTTGGACATAAAATAAACAACGCAAAACCGCACCAGGGATAATTTCGTCATTTGTCGTGACGGTGTCGAAATGGGCCGAAATTTGGCAGGTTGATTGGAAACGGCCCGAGAAATTGGACTAGGGGTACTTACCCTGGATCACGGGATTTTAGCCAATTTCCTTAGTTTAGGCCTACGAATAATTAATTTTCGTATTAGTTATGTCAGGTTGAAGATGCGTTGGACAGAAAATTAAAAACGCAAAACCGCACCAAGGGCAATTTTTTCATTTGTCACGACGGTGTCGGAATGGGCCGAAATTTGGCAGTTTGATTGGAAACGGCCCTCGAAATTGGACTTGGGGAGCAGACCCAGGATCACAGGATTTTACCCAAATTCCTTCGTTTAGGCCTTCGAATAATTAATTTTCGTATTAATTATGGCAGATTGAAGAAGTATTGGACAGAAAATTAACAAAGAAAAACCGTTCCAAGGGCAAATTCCTCATTTGTCGCGACGGTGTCGCAATGGGCCGAAATTTGGCAAGTTGGTTGGAAGCGGCCCGAGAAATTGGACTCAGGGCACAGACCCGGGATCATGAGATTTTAGCCAAATTTCTTCGTTTAGGCCTCTGAATAATTATTTTTTGTATTAATTATGTCAGGCTGAAGAAATGTTGGACTGAAAATTAACAAAGAAAAACCTCACCAGGAGCAATTTTTTCCTTTGTTGCAACGGTATCGCAATGGGCCGAAATTCGACAGGTTGACTGGAAACGGCCTCAAAAATTGGACATGGGCACAGACCCGGGATCACGGGATTTTAACTAAATTCCTTCGTTTAGGCCTTCGAATAATTAATTTTCGTATAAATTATGTCAGGTTGAAGAGGGGTTGGACAGAAAATTAACAAAGACAAATCGTACCAGGGGAAATTTCGTCATTTGTCGCGATGGTGTCGAAATGGGCTGAAATTTGGCAGGTTGATTGGAAACGGCCCGAGAAATTGGACTACTGGTACAGACTAGGGATCACGGGATTTTAGCCAAATTCCTTCGTTTAGGCCTCCGAATAATTAATTTTCGTATTAATTATGTCTGGTTGAAGATGTGCTGGATAGAAAATTAACAACATAGAACCGCACTAGGGGCAAATTTGTCATTTGTCGTGATGGTGTAGGAATGGGCCAAAATTTGGCTGGTTGACTGGAAACGGACCCAGAAATTGGACTCGCGGCACAGAACCGGGATCACGGGATTTTAGGTAAATTCCTTCGTTTAGGCCTCCGAATTATTAATTTCTGTCCTAATTATGTCAGGCTGAAGAAGTGTTGGACAGAAAATTAACAGAGAAAAATCGCAACATGGGAAATATTCATCATTTGTCGCGACAGTGTCGGAATGGGCTGAAATTTGGCAGGTTGATTGGAAATGGCCCCAGAAATTGGACTAGGTACACAGACCCGGGATCATGGGATTTTAGCCAAATTCCTTCGTTTAGGCCTCCGAATAATAAATTTTCTCATTAATTATGTCAGGTTGAAGAAGTGTTGGACATAAAATTAACAACGCAAAATCGCACCAAGGGTAATTTCGTCATTTGTCGCGACGGTGTCGAAATGGGCCAAAATTTGGCAGGTTGATTGGAAACGGCCCGAGATATTGGACAAGGGCACATACTCGGGATCACGGGATTTCATCCAATTTCCTTCGTTTAGGCCTCCAAATAATTAATTTTCGTATTAGTTATGTCAGGTTGAAGATGTGTTGGACAGAAAATTAACAACGCAAAATTGCACCACGGGCAATTTTTTCATTTGTCGCAGTGGTGTCGGAATAGGCCGAAATTTAGCAGGTTGATTGGAAACGGCCCTAGAAATTGGTCTCGAGGAACAGACCCGGGATTACAGGATTTTACCCAAATTCCTTCGTTTAGGCCTTCGAATAATTAATTTTCGCATTAATTATGTCAGGTTGAAGAAGTATTGGACAGAAAATTAACAACGAAAAACCGCACCAAGGGCAAATTCGTCATTTGTCGTGGTGGTGTTGGAATGGGCCGAAATTTGATAGGTTGGTTGGAAATGGCCCGAGAAATTAGACTCGGGGCACAAACCCGGGATCAAGAGATTTTAGCCAAATTCCTTCATTTAGGCCTCTGAATAATTAATTTCCGTATTAATTATGTCAGGCTGAAGAAGTGTTAGCCAAAAAATTAACAGAGAACAATCGCACCATGGGAAATTTCGTCATTTGTCGCGACGGTATCGGAATGGGCCGAAATTTGGCAGGTTGATTGGAAACGGCCCCAGAAATTGGACTCGGTACACAGACCCGGGATCACGAGATTTTTGCAAAATTCCTTCGTTTAGGCCTCCGAATAATTAATTTCCCCATTAATTATGTCAGGTTGAAGAAGTGTTGGACATAAAATTAACAATGCAAAACCGCACCAGGGGTAATTTCGTCATTTGTCGCGACGGTGTCGAAATGGGCCAAAATTTGGCAGGTTGTTTGGAAACGGCCCGAGAAATTGGACTAGGGGCACATACCTGGGATCACGGGGTTTTAGCCAAATTCCTTCGTTTAGGCCTCTGAATAATTAATTTCCGTATTAGTTATGTCAAGTTGAAGATGTGTTGGACAGAAAGTTAACAACGCAAAACTGCACCAGCGACAATTTTTTCATTTGTCGCAACGGTGTTGGAAGAGGCCGAAATTTAGCAGGTTGATTGAAAACGGCAGTAGAAATTGGACTCGGGGAACTGACCCGAGATCACAGGATTTTACCCAAATTCCTTCGTTTAGGCTTTGAATAATTAATTTTCGCATTAATTATGTCAGGTTGAAGAAATATTGGGGAGAAAATTAACAACGAAAAACCGCACTAGGGGCAAATTCGTCATTTGTCGCGGCGGTGTCGGAATGGGCCGAAATTTGGTAGGTTGGTTGGAAACGGCCCGAGAAATTGGACTCGGGGCACAGACTCGGGATCACGAGATTTTAGCCAAATTCCTTCGTTTAGGGCTCTGAATAATTAATTTCCGTATTAATTAAGTCAAGCTGAAGAAGTGTTGGACAGAAAATTAACAGAGAAAAATCGTACCATAGGAAATTTCGTCATTTGTCGGGACGGTGTCAGAATGGGCCGAAATTTGGTAGGTTGATTGGAAACAGCTCCAGAAATTGGACTCGGTACACAGACTCGGGATCACGGGATTTTCGCCAAATTTCTTCATTTACGCCTCCGAATAATTAATTTTCGTATTAATTATGTCAGGTTGAAGAGGTGTTGGACAGAAAATTAACAAAGACAAATCGTACGAGGGGAAATTTCGTCATTTGTCGTGATGGGGTCGGAATGGGCCGAAATTTGGCAGGTTGATTGGAAACGGCCCGAGAAATTGGACTAGGGGTACAGACCCGGGATCACGGGATTTTAGCCACATTCCTTCGTTTAGGCCTCCGAATAATTAATTTACGTATTAATTATGTCAGGTTGAAGATGTACTGGATAGAAAATTAACAACATAGAACCACACCAAGGGCAAATTTTTCATTTGTCATGACGATGTCGGAATGGGCCTAAATTTGGCAGGTTGATTGGAAACGGACCCAGAAATTGGACGCAGGGAACAGACCCGGGATCACAGGATTTTACCCAAAATCCTTCGTTTAGGCCTTCGAATAATTAATTTCCATGTTAATTATATTAGGTTGAAGAAGTATTGGGCAGAAAATTAGCAACGAAAAATCGCACCAGGGGCAAATTCGTCATTTGTCGCGGCGGTGTCGGAATTGGCCGAAATTTGGCTGGTCGGTTGGAAATGGCCGGAGAAATTGGACTCGGGGCACAGACCCGGGATCACGAGATTTTAGCCAAATTCCTTCGTTTAGGCCTCTAAATAATTAATTTTCGTTTTAATTATGTCAGGCTGAAGAAGTGTTGGACAGAAAATTAACAAAGAAAAAACCTCACCAGGGGCAATTTTGTCATTTGTCGCAACGGTATCGCAATGGGCCGAAATTTGGAGGTTGATTGGAAACGGCCTCAAAAATTGGACTTAGGCGCAGACCCGGGATCACGGGATTTTAGCCAAATTTCTTCGTTTAGTCCTCTGAATAATTAATTTCCGTATTAATTATGTCAGGTTGAAGAGGCGTTGGACAGAAAATTAACAAAGACAAATCGTACTAGGGGAAATTTCGTCATTTGTCGCAATGGTGTCGGAATGGGCCGAAATTTGACAGGTTGATTGGAAACGGGCCGAGAAATTGGACTAGGGGCACAGACCCGGGATCATGGGATTTTAGCCAAATTCCTTCGTTTAGGCCTCCGGATAATTAATTTCCGTATTAATTATGTTAGGTTGATGATGTGCTGGATAAAAAATTAACAACATAGAACCGCACCCGGGGCAAATTTGTCATTTGTCGCGACGGTGTCGGAATGGGCAGAAATTTGGAAGGTCGATTTGAAACGGACCCAGAAATTGGACTCGCGGCACAGAGCCGGGATCACGGGATTTTATCCAAATTCCTTCGTCTAGGCCTCTGAATAATTAATTTCCGTATTCATTATGTTCGGATAAAGAAGTGTTGGACAGAAAATTAACAAAGAAAAAACCTCACCAGGGGCAATTTTGTCATTTGTCGCAACGGTGTCGCAATGGGCCGAAATTTGGCAGGTTGATTGGAAACGGCCACAAAAATTAGACTCGGGCGCAGACCCGGGATCACGAGATTTTAGCCAAATTCCTTCGTTTAGGCCCCGAATAATTAATTTTCGTATTAATTATGTCAGGTTGAAGAGGTGTTGGACAGAAAATTAACAAAGACAAATCGTACCAGGGAAAATTTCGTCATTTGTCGCAATGGTTTCGGAATGGGACGAAATTTGGCAGGTTGATTGGAAACGGCCCCAGAAATTAGACTTGGTACATAGACCCGGGATCAAGGGATTTCAGCCAAATTCCATCGTTTAGGCCTCCGAATAATTAATTTTCTCATTATTTATGTCAGGTTGAAGAAGTGTTGGACATAAAATTAACAACGCAAAACCGCACCAGGGGTAATTTCGTCATTTATCGCGACGGTGTCGAAATGGGCCGAAATTTGGCAGGTTGACTGGAAACGGCCCGAGAAATTAGACTAGGGGCACATACCCGGGATCACGGGATTTTAGCCAATTTCCTTCGTTTAGGCCTCTGAATAATTAATTTCCGTATTAGTTATGTCAGGTTGAAGATGTGTTGGACAGAAAATTAACAACGCAAAACTGCACCAGGGGCAACTTTTTCATTTGTCGCAACGGTGTCGGAATAGGCCGAAATTTAGCAGGTTGATTGGAAACGGCCCTAGAAATTGGACGCAGGGAACAGACCCGGGATCACAGGATTTTACCCAAATTCCTTCGTTTAGTCCTTCGAATAATTAATTTCCGTATTAATTATGTCAGGTTGAAGAAGTATTGGACAGAAAATTAGCAACGAAAAATCGCACCAGGGGCAAATTCGTCATTTGTCGCGACGGTACTGAAATGGACCGAAATTTCGCAGGTTGGTTGGAAACGGCCTGAGAAATTGGACTCGGGGCACATACCCGGGATCACGAGATTTTAGCCAAATTCCATCGTTTAGGCCTCTGAATAATTAATTTCCATACTAATTATGTCAGGCTGAAGAAGTGTTGGACAGAAAATTAACATAGAAAAAACCTCACCAGGGGCAATTTTGTCATTCGTCGCAACGGTATCGCAATGGGCCGAAATTCGGCAGGTTGATTGGAAACGGCCTCAAAAATTGGACTCGGGTGCAGACCCGGGATCACGGGATTTTAGCCAAATTCCTTCGTTTAGGCTCCGAATAATTAATTTCCGTATTAATTTTATTAGGTTGAAGAGGTGTTGGATAGAAAATTAACAAAGACAAATCGTACTAGGGGAAATTTCGTCATTTGTCGCAATGGTGTCGGAATGGGCCGAAATTTGGCAGGTTGATTGGAAACGGCCCCAGAAATTGGACTTGGTACATAGACCAGGGATCAAGGGATTTTAGCCAAATTCCATCGTTTAGGCCTCCAAATAATTAATTTCCTCATTAATTATGTCAGGTTGAAGAAGTGTTGGAAATAAAATTAACAACGCAAAACCGTACCAGGGGTAATTTCGTCATTTGTCGCGACGGTGTCGAAATGGGCCGAAATTTGGCAGGTTGACTGGAAACGGCCCGAGAAATTAGACTAGGGGCACATACTCGGGATCACGGGATTTTAGCCAATTTCCTTCGTTTAGGCCTCTGAATAATTAATTTCCGTATTAGTTATGTTAGGTTGAAGATGTGTTGGACAGAAAATTAACAATGCAAAACTGCACCCGGGGCAACTTTTTCATTTGTCGCAACGGTGTCGGAATAGGCCAAAATTTAGCAGGTTGATTGGAAACGGCCCTAGAAATTGGACGCAGGGAATAGACCCGGGATCACAGGATTTTACCCAAATTCCTTCGTTTAGGCCTTCGAATAATTAATTTCCGTATTAATTATGTCAGGTTGAAGAAGTATTGGACAGAAAATTAGCAACGAAAAATCGCACCAGGGGTAAATTCGTCATTTGTCACGGCGGTGTCGAATTGGGCCGAAATTTGGCAGGTTGGTTGGAAACGGCCCGAGAAATTGGACTCGGGGCATAGACCCGGGATCACGAGATTTTAGCCAAATTCCATCGTTTAGGCCTCTGAATAATTAATTTTCGTACTAATTATGTCAGGCTGAAGAAGTATTGGAGAGAAAGTTAACAAAGAAAAAACCTCACCAGGGGCAATTTTGTCATTCGTCGCAACGGTATCGCAATGGGCCGAAATTTGGCAGGTTGATTGGAAACGGCCTCAAAAATTGGACTCGGGCGCAGACCCGGCATCACGGGATTTTAACCAAATTCCTTCGTTTAGGCCTCCGAATAATTAATTTCCGTATTAATTATGTCAGGTTGAAGAGGTGTTGGACAGAAAATTAACAAAGACAAATCGTACTAGGGGAAATTTCGTCATTTGTCGCAATGGTGTCGGAATGGGCCGAAATTTGGCAGGTTGATTGGAAACGGGCGAAGAAATTGGACTAGGGGCACAGACCTAGGATCACAGGATTTTATCCAAATTCCATCGTTTAGGCCTCCGGATAATTAATTTCCGTATTAATTATGTCAGGTTGATGATGTGCTGGATAGAAAATTAACAACATAAAACCGCACCAGGGGCAAATTTGTCATTTGCCACGACGGTGTCGGAATGGGCTGAAATTTGGATGGTCGATTTGAAACGGACCCAGAAATTGGACTCGCGGCACAGAAGCGGGATCACGAGATTTTAGCCAAATTCCTTCGTTTAGGCCTCTGAATAATTAATTTCCGTATTAATTATGTCAGGCCGAAGAAGTGTTGGACAGAAAATTAACAAAGAAAAAACCTCACTAGGGGCAATTTTGTCATTTGTCGCAACGGTATCGCAATGGGCCGAAATTTGGCATGTTGATTGGAAACGGCCTCAAAAATTGGACTCGGGCGCAGACCCGGGATCACGAGATTTTAGCCAAATTCCTTCCTTCAGGCCCGAATAATTAATTTCCGTATTAATTATGTCAGGTTGAAGAGGTGTTGGACAGAAAATTAACAAAGACAAATCGTACTAGGGAAAATTTCGTCATTTGTCGCACTGGTTTCGGAATGGGACAAAATTTGGCATGTTGATTGGAAACGGCCCGAGAAATTGGACTAGGGGCACAGACCCGGGATCATGGGATTTTAGCCAAATTCCTTCGTTTAGACCTCCGAATAATTAATTTCCATGTTAATTAAGTCAGGTTGAAGATGTGCTGGATAGAAAATTAACAACATAAAACCGCACCAGGGGCAAATTTGTCATTTGTCGCAACGGGGTCGGAATGCGCAGAAATTTGGAAGGTTGATTGGAAACGGACCCAGAAATTGGACTCGCGGCACAAAATCGGGATCACGGGATTTTAGCCAAATTCCTTCGTTTAGGCCTCCGAATAATTAATTTCCGTATTAATTATTTCAGGCTGAAGAAGTGTTGGACAGAAAATTAACAGAGAAAAATCACACCATGGGAAATTTCGTCATTTGTCACGATAGTGACAGAATGGCAGAAATTTGGCAGGTTGATTGTAAACGGCCCCAGAATTTGGACTCGGTACACATACCTGGGATCACGAGATTTTAGCCAAATTCCTTCGTTTAGGCCTCCGAATAATTAATTTCCTCATTAATTATGTCAGGTTGAAGAGGTGTTGGACATAAAATTTACCACGCAAAACCGCACCGGGGGTAATTTCGTCATTTGTCGCGACGGTGTTGAAATGGGCCGAAATTTGGCATGTTGATTGGAAACGGCCTGAGAAATTGGACTAGGGGCAAATACCCGGGATCACGGGATTTTAGCCAATTTCCTTCGTTTAGGCCTCCGAATAATTAATTTTCGTATTAGTTATGTCAGGTTGAAGGTGTGTTGGACAGAAAATTAAAAACGCAAAACTGCACCAGGGGCAATTTTTTAATTTGTCGCGACGGTGTCGGAATTGGCCGAAATTTGGCAGGTTGATTGGTAACGGCCCTAGAAATTGGACTCGGGGAACAGACCCGGATCACAGGATTTTACCCAAATTCCGTCGTTTAGGCCTCCAAATAATTAATTTCTGTATTAATTATGTCAAGTTGAAGAAGTATTGGACAGAAAATTAACAAAGAAAAATCGCACCAGGGGCAAATTCGTCATTTGTCGCGAAGGTGTCGGAATGGGCCGAAATTTGGAAGGTTGGTTGGAAATGGCCCGAGAAATTGGACTCGGGGCACAGACCCGGGATCATGAGATTTTAGCCAAATTCCTTCGTTTAGGCCTCTGAATAATCAATTTCCGTATTAATTATGTCAGGCTGAAGAAGTGTTGGATAGAAAATTAACAAAGAAAAAACCTCACACAGGGCCAATTTTGTCATTCACCGCAACGGTATCGCTTTGGGCCGAAATTTGGTAGGTTGATTGGAAACGGCCTCAAAAATTGGACTCGGGCGTGGACTCAGGATCACGGGATTTTAGCCAAATTCCTTTGTTTAGGCTTCCGAATAATTAATTTCCGTATTAATTATGTCAGGTTGAAGAGGTGTTGGACAGAAAATTAACAAAGACAAATCGTACCAAGGGAAATTTCGTCATTTGTCGCAATGGTGTCGGAATGGGCCGAAATTTGGCAGGTTGATTGGAAACGGCTCGAGATATTGGACTAGGGGCACAAACCCGGGATCACTGGATTTTAGCCAAATTCCTTCATTTAGGCCCCCGAATAATTAATTTTCGTATTAATTATGTCAGGTTGAAGATGTGCAGGATAGAAAATTAACAACATAAAACTGCACCAGGGGCAAATTTGTCATTTGTCGCGACGATGTCGGAATGGGCCGAAATTTGGAAGGTCGATTTGAAACGGACCCAGAAATTGGACTCGCAGCACAGAACCGGGATCACGGGATTTTAGCCAAATTCCTTCGTTTAGGCCTCTAAATAATTAATTTCCTTATTAATTATGTCAGGCTGAAGAAGTGTTGGACAGAAAATTAACAAAGAAAAAACCTCATCGGGGGCAAGTTTGTCATTTGTCGCAACGGTATTGCAATGGGCCGAAATTTGGCAGGTTGATTGGAAACGGCCTCAAAAATTGGACTTGGGCGCAGACCCGGGATCACGGGATTTTAGCCAAGTTCCTTCGTTTAGGCCTCTGAATAATTAATTTCCGTATTAATTATGTCAGGTTGAAGTGGTGTTGGACAAAAAATTAACAAAGACAAATCGTACCAGGGGAAATTTCGTCATTTATCGCAATGGTTTCGGAATGGTACGAAATTTGGCAGGTTGATTGGAAACGGCCCGAGAAATTGGACTCGGTACACAGACCCGGGATCACGGGATTTTAGCTAAATTCCTTCGTTTAGGCCTCCGAATAATTAATTTCCTCATTAATTATGTCAGGTTGAGGAAGTGTTGCACATAAAATTAACAATGCAAAATCGCACCAAGGGCAATTTTTTCATTTGTCGCGACGGTGTCGGAATGGGTCGAAATTTGGCAGGTTGATTTGAAACGGCCCCAGAAATTGGACTCGGGGAACACACCCGGGATCATAGGATTTTACCCAAATTCCTTTGTTAAGGCCTCCGAATAATTAATTTCCGTATTAATTATGTTAGGTTGAAAAAGTATTGGACAGAAAATTAACAAAGAAAAATCGCACCAGGGGAAAATTAGTCATTTGTCGCGGCGGTGTCGGAATGGGTTGAAATTTTGCAGGTTGGTTGGAAACGGACCGAGAAATTGGACTTGGGGCACAAACCCGGGATCACGAGATTTTAGCCAAATTCCTTCGTTTAGGCCTCTAAATAATTAATTTTCATATTAATTATGTCAGGCTGAAGTAGTGTTGGATAGAAAATTAACATAGAAAAATCGCACCAGGGGAAATTTCGTCATTTGTCACGACAGTGTCGGAATGGGTCAAAATTTGGCTGGTTGATTGGAAACGACCCCAGAAATTGGTCTCGGGGCACAGAACCGGGATCATGAGATTTTATCCAAATTTCTTCGTTTAGGCCTACGAATAATTAAATTCCACATTAATTATGTCAGGATGAAGATGTGTTGGACAGAAAATTAACAACGCAAAGTCGCACCAGGGGCGATTTCATCATTTGTCGCGACGGTGTCGGAATGGACCAAAATTTGGTAGGTTGATTGGAAACGGCCCCAGAAACTGGACTCAGGGCACTGACTCGGGATCACGGGATTTTAGCCAAATTATCTCGTTTAGGCCTCCACATAATTAATTTTCAAACCACACCAGGGTCAATTTTGTCATTTGTCGCGACGGTGTTGGAATGGACCAAAATTTGCCTGGTGATTGGAAACGATCCCAGAAATTAGACTCGGGGCACAGACTCGGGATCACCGGATTTTATCCAGATTCCTTCGTTTAGGCCTCCAAATAATTAAATTCCGCATTAATTATGTCAGGATGAAGAAGCGTTGGATAGAAAATTATCAAAGAAAAACCGCACCATGGGCAATTTCGTCATTTGTCACGACGGCCTCGGAATTGGTCGAAATTTGGCAGTTTGATTGGAAATGACCCAAGAAATTGGACTCGGGGTAGAGACCCGGGATCACGGGATTTTAGCCCAATTCCTTCATTTAGGCCTCCGAATAAATAATTTCCTCATTAATTATGTCAGGTTGAAGAAGTGTTGGACAGAAAATTAACAACGCAAAACTGCACTTGTGGCAATATCGTCATTTGTCGCGATAGTGTCGGAATGGGCCGAAATTTGGCAGGTTGAATGGAAACGGCCCGAGAAATTGGACTCGGGGCACATACCCAAGATCACGGAATTTTAGCCAAATTCCTTCGTTTACGCCTCCGAATAATTAATTTTCGTATTAATTGTGTCAGGTTGAAGATGTGTTGGACAGAAAATTAACAACACAAAATCGCACCAGGGGCAATTTTGTCATTTGTCGCGACGGTGTCGGAATGGGCCGAAATTTGGCAGGTTGATTAGAAAGGGCCCCAGAAATTTGACTCAAGGTACAGACCCGCGATCAAGGGATTTTAGCCAAATTCCTTCGTTTAGGCCTATGAATAATTAATTTCTGTAATAATTATGTCAGGTTGAAGAAGTGTCAGACAGAAAATTTACAAGGAAAAACTGCATCAGGGGCAATTTTGCCATTTGTCAAGACGATGTCGGAATGGGCCGAAATTTGGCAGGTTGATTGGAAACGACCCGAGAAATGGGAGTCGAGGCATATACCCGGGATCACGGGATTTTAGCCCAATTCATTCGTTTAGGCCTCCGAATAATTAATTTCCGTATTAATTATGCCAGGCTGAAAAAGTGTTGGACTAAAAATTTATAAAGAAAAACCGCACCAAGGGAAATTTCGTCATTTGTCGCAACGGTATCGGAATGGATCGAAATTTGGCAGGTTGATTGGAAACGACCCCAAAAATTGGACTCGTGTTACATACACGGGATCACGGGATTTTAGCCAAATTCCTTCGTTTAGGCCTCCGAATAATTAATTTTCGCATTAATTATGTTCGGCTTAAGAAGTGTTGGACAGGAAATTAACAAAGAATTACCGCACCGGCGGCAATTTTGTCATTTGTCACGACGGTGCCGGAAGGGTCCGAAATTTGGCAGGTTCATAGGAAACGGGCCCAGAAACTGGACTCGGGGCACAGACCCGGGATCACATGATTTTAGCCAAATTCCTTTACTTAGGCCTTCGAATACTTAATTCTCGTGTTAATTATGTCAGGTTGAAGAAGTGTTGGACCGAAAATTAACAAAGAAAAAACGTACCAGGGGTAATTTCGTCATTTGTTGCGACGGTGTCGGAATGGGCCGAAATTTGGCAGGTTGATTGGAAACAGCCCCAGAAATTAGACTCGGAGCGCAAACTCGAGATCACAAGATTTTAGCCAAATTTCCTCGTTTAGGCTTCCGAATAATTAAATTCCAAACCACACCAGGTGCAATTTTGCTAATTGTCGCGACGGTGTCGGAATGTGCCGAAATTTGGCGGGTTGATTGGAAACGGCCCTGGAAATTGGACTCGGGACAAAGACCTGAAATCACGAAATTTTAGCCAAATTCCTTCGTTAAGGCCTCCGAATAATTAATTTTTGTATTAATTAGGTCAGGCTGAAGATGTGATGGACAGAAAATTAACAACGCAAAACCGCACCAGGGGCAATTTCGTCATTTGTCGCGACGGTGTCGGAATGGGCCAAATTTTGGCAGGTTGATTGGAAACGGCCCCAGAAATTGGACTCGGGGCACAGACATGGGATCACGGGATTTTAGCCAAATTCCTTCGTTTAGGCCTCCGAATAATTAATTTCCGTATTAATTATGTCAGGATGAAGAAGTGTTGGACCGAAAATTAACAACACAAAACCGCATCAGGGGCATTTTCGTCATTTGTCACGACGGTGTCGAAATGGGCCGAAATTTGGCAGGTTGATTGGAAACGGCCCGAGAAATTGGACTCGGGGCGTATACCCGGGATTACGGGATATTAGCCAAATTCCTTCGTTTAGGCCTCCGAATAATTAATTTTCGTATTAATTATGTCTGGTTGAAGATGTGTTGGATAGAGAATTAACAATGCAAAACCGCACCAGGGGCAATTTTTTCATTTGTCGTGACGGTGTCGGAATGGGCCGAAATTTCGCAGGTTGATTGGAAATGGCCATAGAAATTGGACTCAGGGTATAGACCCGAGATCACGAGATTTTAGCCCAATTCTTTTGTTTAGGCCTCTGAATAATTAATTTTCGTATTAATTATGTCAGGTTGAAGAAGTATTGGATAGAAAATTAACAAAGAAAAACCGCACCATGGGCATTTTCATCATTTGCCGCGACGGTATCGGAATGGGCCGAACTTTGGCAGGTTGGTTGGAAACGACTGGAGAAATTGGACTCGAGGCACAGACATGTGATCACGGGATTTTAGCCAAATTCCTTTGTTTAGGCCTCTGAATAATTAATTTCCTCATTAATTATGTCAGGTTGAAGAAGTGTTGGACAGAATATTAACAACGCAAAACCGCACCAGGGGTAATTTTGTCATTTGTCATGACGGTGTTGGAAAGGGCCAAAATTTAGCAGGTTGATTGGAAACGGCCCGAGAAATTGGAGTCGGGGCACATACCCGGGATCACAGGATTTTTGCCAAATTCCTTCGTTTAGGCTTCCGAATAATTAATTTTCGAATTAATTATGTCAGATTGAAGATGTGTTCGACAGAAAATTAACAACGCAAAGCCGCACCAGGGGCAATTTTTTTATTTGTCGCGACGATGTCGGAATGGGCCGAAATTTGGCCTGTTGATTGGAAATGGCCCCAAAAATTGGACTTGGTGAACAGACCCGGGATCACGGGATTTTAGCCAAATTCCTTCGTTTAGACCTCCGAATAATTAATTTCCGTATTAATTATGTCAGGTTGAAGAGTTGTTGGACAGAGAATTAACAACGCAAAACCGCACCAGGGGCAGTTTTGTCATTTGATGCGACGGTGTCGGAATGGGACGAAATTTGGCAGGTTGATTGGAAACGGCCCCAAAAATTGGACTCGAGGCAAAGACCCGAGATCACGGGATTTTAGCCAGATTCCTTCGTTTAGGCCTCCGAATAATTAATTTTCGTATTAATTATGTCAGGATGAAGAAGTGTTGGACCGAAAATTAACAAAGAAAGACCGCACCTTGTTCAATTTCGTCATTTGTCGCGACGGTGTCGAAATGGGCCGAAATTTGGCAGGTTGATTGGAAACGGCCCCAGAAATTGGACTCGGGACACAGACCACGAGATTACGGGATTTTAACCAAATTCCTTCGTTTAGGCCTCCGAATAATTAATTTTCGTATTAATTATGTCAGGCTAGAGAATTGTTGGACTATAAATTAACAACATAAAATCGCACCAGGGGCAATTTTGTCATTTGTCGCGACGGTGTAGGAATGGGCCGAAATTTGGCAGGTTGATTGGAAACGGCCCCAGAATTTGGACTCTGTACACAGACCCAGGATCACAGGATTTTAGGTAAATTCCTTTGTTTAGGCATCCGAATAATTAATTTTCGTATTAATTATGTCAGGTTGAAGAAGTGTTGGACCGAAAATTAACAAAGAAAAATCGCACCAGGGGTAATTTCATCATTTGTCGCGACGGTGTCGGAATGAGCCGAAATTTGGCAGGTTGATTAAAAACGGCCCCAAAAATTGGACTCTGGGCACATATTCGGGATCACGGGAATTTAGGCAAATTCCTTCGTTTAAGCCTCCGAATAATTTATTTCCGTATTAATTATGTCAGATTGAAGTTTTGTTGTACAGAAAATTAACAACGCAAAACCGCACCAGGGGCAATTTTGTCATTCCTTGTGATGGTGTCGGAATTGGCCGAAGTTTGGCAAGTTGGTTGGAAACGGCCCCAGAAATTGGACTCGGGGCACAGACCCGGGATCAAGGGATTTTAGCCAAATTCCTTCGTTTAGGCCTCCGAATAATTAATTTCCATATTAATTATGTCGGGATGAAGAAGTGTTGGACTGAAAATTAACAAAGAAAAATCGCACCAAGGGCAATTTCGTCATTTGTCACGACGGTATCGTAATGGGCCGAAATTTGGCAGGTCGATTGGAAATGGCCCCAGAAATTGGACTCGGGGCACAAACCCGGGATCATCGGATTTTAGCCAAATTCCTTCGTTTAGGCCTCCGAATAATTAATTTTTCGTATTAATCATGTCGGGCTGAAGAATCGTTGGACAGAAAATTAACAACGCAAAACCGCACCAGGGGCAATTTTGTCATTTTTTGTGATGGTGTCGGAATGGGCTGAAAATTGGCCAGTTGATTGGAAACGGCCCAAAAATTGGACTCCGGGCACATACCCGGGATCAAGAGACATTAGCTAAATTCCCTCGTTTAGGCCTCCGAATAATTAATTTTCGTATTAATTATGTCAGGTTGAAGATGTGTTGGACAGAAAATTAACAACGCAAAACCGCACCGGGGCAATTTTGTCATTTGAGGCGACAGTGTCGGAATGGGCCGAAATTTGGCAGGTTGATCGAAAACGGCCCCAGAAATTGGACTCGGGGTATAGACCCGAGATCACGGGATTTTGGCCAAATTCCTTCGTGTAGGCCTCCGAATAATTAATTTCCGTATTAATTATGTTAGGCTAAAGAAGTGTTGGACAGAAAATTAACAAAGAAAACCGCATCAGGGGCAATTTCGTTATTTATCGTGACAGTGTCGGAATGGACCAAAATTTGGCAGGTTTGTTAGAAACAGCCCCAGAAATTGGACTTGGGGCAAAGACCCGGATCACGGAATTTTAGCTAAATTCCTTCGTTTAGGCCTTCAAATAATTAATTTTCGTATTAATTATGTCAGGTTAAAGATGTGTTGTACGGAGAATAAAAAACACAAAATCGCACCAGGGGCAATTTTGTCATTTGTCGCGACGGTGTCAAAATGGGTCGAAATTTGGCAGGTTGATTGGTAACGGCCCCAGAAATTGGACTCGGGGCACAGGCCAGGATAATGGGATTTTAGCCAAATTCCTTCGTTAGGCCTTCGAATAATTAATTTCCGTTTTAATTATGTTAGGATGAAGAAGTGTTGGACCGAAAATTAACAAGGAAAAATCGCACCAGGGGCAATTTCGTCATTTGTCGTGACGGTGTCAGAATGGGCCGAAATTTGGCAGGTTGAATGGAAACAGCCCCAGAAATTGGACTTGGTGCACAGACCTGGGATCACGGGATTTTAGTAAAATTCCTTCGTTTAGTCCTCCGAATAATTAATTTTCGTATTAATTATGTTAGGCTGAACAATTGTTGGACAGAAAATTAACAACGCAAAACCGCACCAGGGGCAATTTTATCATTTGTCACGACAGTGTCGGAATGGGTGGAAATTTGGCCGGTTGATTGGAAATGGCTCCAGAAATTGGAATCGGTGTACAGACCAGGGATCACAGGATTTTAGGCAAATTACTTTGTTTAGGCATCCGAATAATTAATTTTTGTATTAATTATGTCAGGTTGAAGAAGTGTTGGACAGAAAATTAACGAAAAAAAATTTCACCAGGGGAAATTTCGTCATTTGTCGCGATGGTGTCGGAACGAACCGAAATTTGGTAGGTTGATGGGAAACGGCCCCAGAAATTAGACTCGGGGCACAAACCCAGGATCACGAGATTTTAGGCAAATTCCTTCGTTTTGGCCTCCGAATAATTAATTTTCGAATCAATTATGTCAGATTGAAGATGTGTTGGACAGAAAATTAATGACGAAAACAGCACCAGGGGCAATTTTGTCATTTGTCGCGACGGTGTCGGAATGGACCGAAATTTGGTAGGTCGATTGGAAACGGCCCCAGAAATTGGACTCAGGGCATAGATTCGGGATCACTGGATTTTAGCCAAATTCCTTCGTTTAGGCCTCTGAATAATTAATTTTCGTATTAAATATGTCAGGATGAAGAAGTGTTGAACCGAAAAATAACAAAGAAAAATCATACCGGGGGCAATTTCGTCATTTGTTGCGACGGTATCGGAATGGGCTGAAATTTGGCAAGTTGATTGGATACGACCCCAGAAATTGGACTCGAGGCACAGACTCGGGATTACGGGATTTTAGCCAAATTCCTTCGTTTAGGCCTCCAAATAATTAATTTCCGTATTAATTATGTCGGGCTGAGGAATTGTTGGACAGAAAATTAACAACGCAAAACTGCACCAGGGGTAATTTTGTCATTTGTCGGAATGGTGTCAGAATGGGCTGAAATTTGGCAGGTTGATTCGGCCCAAGAAATTGGAGTCCGAGCACATACCCGGGATCTCGGGATATAAGCCAAATTCCCTCGTTTAGGTCTCCGAATAATTAATTTTCGTATTAATTATGTCAGGTTGAAGATGTGCAGGACAAAAAATTAATAAAGAAAAACCGTACCAGGGGCAATTTTGTTATTTGTCGTGACGGTGTCGGAATGGGCCAAAATTTAGCAGGTTTGTTGGAAACAGCCCTAGAAATGGACTGGGGGCAAGGACCCGAATCACGGGATTTTAGCTAAATTCCTTCATTTAGGCCTCTGAATAATTAATTTTTGTATCAATTATATCAGCTCGAAGATGTGTTGGACAGAGAATTAACAACCCAAAACCGCACCAGGGGCAATTTTGTCATTTGTCGCGACGATGTTGAAATGGGTTGAAATTCGGCATGTTGATTGGAAACGGCCCCAGAAATTGGACTCAGGCCGCGGACCCGGGATCACTGGATTTTAGCCGAATTCCTTCGTTTAGGCCTCCGAATAATTAATTTTCGTATTAATTATGTCAGGATGAAGAAGTGTTGGACCGAAAATTAACAAAGAAAAATCGCACCTTGTTTAATTTCGTCATTTGTCGCGACGGTGTCGGAATGGGCCGAAATTTGGTAGGTTGATTGGAAATGGCCCCAGAAATTGGACTCGGGACACAGACCCGGGATCACAGGATTTTAGTCAAATTCTTTTCTTTTAGGCATCCGAATAATTAATTTTCGTATTAATTATGTCAAGTTAAAGAATTGTTGGACAGAAAATTAACAACGCAAAACCGCACCAGGGGCAATTTTGTCATTTGTCGTGATGATGTAGGAATGGGCCGAAATTTGGTAGGTTGATTGGAAATGGCCCCAGAAGTTGGACTCGGGGCACAGACTCGGGATCACGGGATTTTAGCCAAATTCCTTCGTTTAGGCCTCTGAATAATTAATTTCCGTGTTAATTATGTCAGGATGAAGAAGTGTTGGACCGAAAATTAACAAAGAAAAATCGCACCAGGGGCAATTTCGTCATTTGTCGCAATGGTATCGGAATGGGCTGAAATTTGACAGGTTGATTGGAAACGACCCTAGAAATTGGACTCGGGGCACAGACCCAGGATCACAGGATTTTAGCTAAATTCCTTCGTTTAGGCCTCCGAATAATTAATTTTCGTATTAATTATGTCGGGCTGAAGAATTGTTGGACAGATAATTTACAACGCAAAACCGCACCAAGGGCAATTTTTTCATTTTTCGCGACGGTGTCGGGCTGAAATTTGGCAGGTTGATTGGAAACGGCCCGAGAAATTGGACTCCAGGCACATACACGGGATTACGGGATATTAGCTAAATTCCCTCATTTAGGCCTCCGAATAATTAATTTCCGTATTAATTATGTCAGGTTGAAGATTTGTCGGACAGAAAATTAAAAAAGAAAAACTGCACCAGGGGCAATCTAGTT
Source organism: Olea europaea var. sylvestris (assembly GCF_002742605.1). Lineage (NCBI taxonomy): Eukaryota > Viridiplantae > Streptophyta > Magnoliopsida > Lamiales > Oleaceae > Olea > Olea europaea. Next base: position 187,357 of record NW_019236978.1, read on the forward strand.
ATTTGTCACGACGGTGTCGGCATGGGGCAAAATTTGGAAGGTTTGTTTGAAACGGCCCCAGAAATTGGACTCGGGGCACAGACCCGGGATCACGGGATTTTAGTCAAATTCCTTCGTTTCGGCCTCCGAATAATTAATTTTCGTATTAATTATGTCAGGATGAAGAAGTGTTGGACCGAAAATTAACAAAGAAAAATCGCACTAGGTTCAATTTCGTCATTTATCGCGACGGTGTCAGATTGGGCCGAAATTTGGGAGGTTGATTGGAAACGGCTCCAGAAATTGGACTCGGGGCATAGACCCGGGATCACGGGATTTTAGCCAAATTCCTTCGTTTGGGCCTCCGAATAATTAATTTCCGTATTAATTATGTCGGGCTGACGAATTGTTGGACAGAAAATTAACAACGCAAAACCATACCGAGGGCAATTTTTTCATTTGTCGCGACGGTGTCGGAATGGGCTGAAATTTGGCAGGTTGACTGGAAACGGCCCTAGAAATTGGACTCCGGGCACATACCCGGGATCACGGGATATTAGCTAAATTCCCTCATTTAGGCCTCCGAATAATTAATTTTCGTATGAATTATGTCAGGTTGAAGATGTGTTGGACAAAAAATTAACAACGAAAAACCGCACCAGGGGCAATTTATTTATTTGTCGCGATGGTGTCAGAATGGGCCAAATTTGGCAGGCTTGTTGGAAACGGCCCAAGAAATTGGACTCGAGGCAAAGACCCGGATCACGGGATTTTAGCTAAATTCCATAGTTTAGTCCTCCAAATAATTAATTTTCGTATTAATTATGTTAGGTTGAAGATGGGTTGGACCGAGAATTAACAACACAAAACCGCACCAGGGGCAATTTTGTCATTTGTCGCGACGGTGTCGGAATGGGCCGAAATTTGGCAGGTTGATTGGAAACGGCCCCAAAAATTGGACTCGGGGCACAGACTCAATATCACGAGATTTTAGCCAAATCCCTTCGTTTAGGCCTCTGAATAATTAATTTTCGTATTAATTATGTCAGGACGAAGAAGTGTTGGACCGAAAATTAACAAAGAAAAATCGCACCAGGTTCAATTTTGTCATTTATCGTGACGGTGTCGGAATGGGCCAAAATTTGGCAGGTTGATTGGAAACGGCCCCAGAAATTGGACTCGGGGCACAGACCCGGGATCATGGGATTTTAGCCGAATTCCTTCGTTTAGGCCTCTGAATAATTAATTTTCGTATTAATTATGTCAGGCTGAAGAATTGTTGGACAGAAAATTAACAACGCAAAACCGCATCTGGGGCAACTTTGTCATTTGTCGCGACGGTGTAGGAATGAGCCGAAATTTGGCAGGTTGATTGGAAATGGCCTGGACAGACCCGGGATCACAGGATTTTAGGCAAATTCCTTTGTTTAGGCATCCGAATAATTAATTTTCGTATTAATTATGTTAGGTTGAAGAAGTGTTGGACAGAAAAATAACGAAGAAAAATCGCACTAGGGGAAATTTCGTCATTTGTCCCGACGGTGTCGGAATGAGCCGAAATTTGGCAGGTTGATTGGAAACGGCCCCAGAAATTGGACTCGGGGTACATATTCGGGAACATAGGATTTTAGCTAAATTCCTTCGTTTAGTCCTCCGAATGATTAATTTCCGTATTAATTATGTCAAGATGAAGATGTGTTGGACCGAAAATTAACAAAGAAAAATCGCACTAGGGGAAATTTCGTCATTTGTTGCAACGGTGTCGGAGTGGGCCAAAATTTGGTAGGTTGATTGGAAACGGCCCCAGAAATTGGACTCGAGGTACAAACCTAGGATCACGGGATTTTAGGCAAATTCCTTCGTTTAGGCTCCGATTAATTAATTTTCGTATTAATTATGTCAGATTGAAGATGTGTTGTACAAAAAATTAACAACGCAAAATCGCACCAGGGGCAATGTTGTCATTTGTCGCGACGATTTTGGAATTGACCGAAATTTGGAAAGTTGGTTGGAAACGGCCCCAGAAGTTGGACTCGGGACACAGACCCGGGATCACATGATTTTAGCCAAATTCCTTCGTTTAGGCCTCTGAATAATTAATTTTCGAATTAATTATGTCAGGATGAAGAAGTGTTGGACCGAAAATTAACAAAGAAATATCGCACCAGGGGCAATTTTGTCATTTGTCGCGATGGTGTCAGAATGGGCTGAAATTTGGCAGGTTGATTGGAATCGGCCCGAGAAATTGGACTTCCGGCACATACCCGGGATCACGGGATATTAGCTAAATTCCCTTGTTTAGGCCTCCGAATAATTAATTTCCGTATTAATTATGTCATCTTGAAGACGTGTTGGACCGAAAATTAACAAAGAAAAATCGCCCCAGGGGCAATTTCGTTATTTGTCACGATGGTGTCAGAATGGGCCAAAATTTGGCAGGTTTGTTGGAAACGGCACCAGAAATTGGACTCGGGGCAATGACCCGGATAACGGGATTTTAGCTAAATTCCTTCCTTTAGGCCTCCGAATAGTTAATTTTCGTATTAATTATGTTAGGTTGAAGATGTGTTGGACAGAGAATTAACAACGCAAAGCCGCACCAGGGGCAATTTGTCATTTGTCGCGACGGTGTTGGAATGGGCCGAAATTTGGCAGGTTGATTGGAAACAACCCCAGAAATTGGACTCGGGCCGCAGACCCAGGATCACCGGATTTTAGCCGAATTTCTTCGTTTAGGCCTCCGAATAATTAATTTTTGTATTAATTATGTCAGGATGAAGAAGTGTTGGACCGAACATTAACAACGCAAAACCGCACCAGGGGCAATTTTGTTATTTGTCGCGACGGTGTCGGAATGTGCCGAAATTTGGCAGGTTGATTGGAAACGGCCCCAGAAATTGGACTTGGGGTACAGACCCAGGATCACAGGATATTAGCAAAATTCTTTCGTTTAGGCCTTCGAAAAATTAATTTTCGTATTAATTATGTCAGGTCGAAGATGTGTTGGACCGAAAATTAACAACGTAAAACCGCACCAGGGGCAATTTTATCATTTGTCACGACGGTGTCGGAATGTGCCGAAATTTGGCAGGTTGATTAGAAACGACCCCAAAAATTGGACTCGGGGCACAGACCCGGGATCACATGATTTTAGCCAAATTCCCTCATTTAGGCCTCCGAATAATTAATTTCCGTATAAATTATGTCAGATTGAAGATGTGTTGGACAGAAAATTAACAACGCAAAACCGCACTAGAGGCAATTTTGTCATTTGTCGCGACGGTGTGGGAATGGGACGAAATTTGGCTTGTTGATTGGAAACGGCTACAGAAATTGGACTCAAGGTACAGACTCGGGATCACGGGATTTTAGCCAAAATACTTTGTTTAGGCCTCCGAATAATTAATTTTCGTATTAATTATGTCAGGTTGACGAAGTGCTGCATAGAAAATTAACAAAGAAAAACCACACCAGAGGTAATTTCAGCCTCGCGATGGTGTTGGAATGAGCCGAAATTTTGCAGGTTGATAGGAAACGGCCCCAGAAATTGGACTCGGGGCACAGACCCGGGATCACGGGATTTTAGTCAAATTCCTTCGTTTAGGCCTCCGAATAATTAATTTCCGTATTAATTATGTCAGGTTGACAAAGTGATGGACATAAAATTAACAAAGAAAAACCGCACCAGAGGTAATTTCAGCCTCGCAACGGTGTCAAAATGGGCCGAAATTTGGCAGGTTGATTGGAAACGGCCCTAGAAATTGGACTCAGGGCACAGACCCGGGATCACGGGATTTTAGTCAAATTCCTTCGTTTAGGCCTCCGAATAATTAATTTTCGTATTAATTATGTCAGGTTGAAGAAGTGTTGGACAGAAAATTAAAGCCTCGCGACGGTGTCGGAATGGGCATAAATTTGATAGGTTGATTGGAAACGGCCCCAGAAATTGGAATTGGGGCACAGACCCAGGATCACGGGATTTTAGCCAAATTCCTTTGTTTAGGCCTCCGAATAATTAATTTCCGTATTAATTATGTCAGGTTGAAGATGTGTTGGACAGAAAATTAACAACTCAAAACCGCATCAGGGGCAATTTTGTCATTTGTCGCGACGATTTCGGAATGGGCCGAAATTTGGCAAGTTGATTGGAAACAGCCCCAGAAATTGGACTCGGGGCACAGACCCCGGTTCACAGGATTTTAGCCAAATTCCTTCGTTTAGGCTTCCGAATAATTAATTTTGGTATTAATTATATCAGGTTGAAGATGTGTTGGACAGAATATTAACAAAGAAAATCCGCACCATGGGAAATTTCGGCCTCGCGACGGAGTCGGAATGGGCATAAATTTGGCAGGTTGATTGGAAACGGCCCCAAAAATTGGACACGGGGCATAGACCCGGGATCACGTGATTTTAGCCAAATTCCCCCGTTTAGGCCTCCGAATAATTAATTTTTGTATTAATTATGTCAGATTGAAGATGTGTTGGATAGAAAATTAACAACGAAAAATCGCACCAGGGGCAATTTTGTCATTTGTCACGACGGTGTCGGAATGAGACGAAATTTGGCTGGTTGATTGGAAATGGCCCCAGAAATTGGACTCGGGGCACAGATTCGGGATCATGGGATTTTGGCCAAATTACTTCGTTTAGGCCTCCGAATAATTAATTTCCATATCAATTATGTAAGGTTGAAGAAGTGTTGGACAGAAAATTAACAAAGAAAAACCGCACCAGGGGTAATTTCAACCTCGCGACGCTGTCGGAATGGGTCGAAATTTGGCAGGTTGATTGGAAACGGCCCCAGAAATTGGACTCGGGACACAGACCTGAGATCACGGGACTTTAGCCTAATTCCTTCGTTTAGGCCTCTGAATAATTAATTTCCATATTAATTATTCAGGTTGAAGAAGTGTTGGACAGAATATTACGAAAGAAAATCCGCACCAGGGGCAATTTCGTCATTTGTCATGACGGTGCCGGAATGGGCCGAAATTTGGCTGGTTGATTGGAAACGGCCCCAGAAATTTAACTCGGGGCACAGACCTAGGATCACGGGATTTTAGCCAAATTCCTTCGTTTAGGCCTCAGAATAATTAATTTTCGTATTAATTATGTCAAGCTGAAGAATTGTTGGACAGAAAATTAACATCGCAAAACTGTACCAGCGACAATTTTGTCATCTGTCACGACGGTGTCGAAATGGGCCGAAATTTGACCGGTTGACTGGAAACGGCCCCAGAAATTGGACTCACTGCACAGACCCAGGATCACGGGATTTTAGGCAAATTCCTTCGTTTAGGCTTCCAAATAATTAATTTTCGCATTAATTATTTCAGGATGAAGAAGTGTTGGACCGAAAATTAACAAAGAAAAATTGTACCAGGGAAATTTCTTCATTTGTCACGACAGTATCAGAATGGGCCGAAATTTGGCAGATTGATTGGAAACGACCCCAGAAATTGGACTCGGGGCACAGACCCAGGATCACGGTATTTTAGCCAAATTCATTCGTTTAGGCCTCCGAATAATTATTTTTCGTATTAACTATGTCGGGCCAAAGAATTGTTGGACAGATAATTAACAACGCAAAATCGCACCAGGGGCTATTTTGTCATTTGTCACAACAGTGTCGGAATGGGCTGAAATTTTGCAGGTTGATTGGAAACGGCCCGAGAAATTGGACTCGGGGCACATATCCAGGATTACGGGATATTAGCCAAATTCCTTCGTTTAGGCCTTCGAAAAATTAATTTTCGTATTAATTATGTCAGGTTGAAGATGTGTTGGACCGGAAATTAACAACGCAAAACTGCACCAGGGGCAATTTTGTCATTTGTCGCGATGGTGTCGGAATGTGCCGAAATTTGGCAGGATGATTGGAAACGGCCCCAAAAATTGGACTCGGGGTACAGAACCGGGATCACGGGATATTAGCCAAATTCCTTCATTTAGGCCTTCGAAAAATTAATTTCCGCATTAATTATGTTAGGTGAAAGATGTGTTGGTCCGAAAATTAACAACGCAAAACCGCACCAGGGGCAATTTTGTCATTTGTTACGACGATGTCGGAATGTGCCAAAATTTGGCAGGTTGATTAGAAATGACCCCAAAAATTGGACTCGAGGCACAGACCCGGGATCACATGATTTTAGCCAAATTCCCTCGTTTGGGCCTTCGAATAATTAATTTCCGTATTATGTCAGATTGAAGATGTGTTGGACAGAAAATTAACAACGTAAAATCGTACCAGGGGGAATTTTGACATTTGCCGTGACGGTGTCGGAATGGGACGAAATTTGGCTGGTTGATTGGAAACGGCCACAGAAATTTAACTCGGGGTAGAAACCCGGGATCACGGAATTTTAGCCAAATTCCTTCGTTTAGGCCTCCGAATAATTAATTTTCGTATTAATTATGTCAGGTTGAAGAAGTGCTGCACAGAAAATTAACAAAGAAAAACAGCACCAGAGGTAATTTCAGCCTCGCGACGGTGTTGGAATGGGCCGAAATTTGGCAGGCTGATTGGAAACGGCTCCAGAAATTGGACTCGGGGCACAGACCCGTGATCACGGGATTTTAGTCAAATTCCTTCGTTAAGGCCTCCGAATAATTAATTTTCGTATTAATTATGTCAGGTTGAAGAAGTGCTGGACAGAAAATTAGCAAAGAAAAACCGCACCAGAGGTAATTTCAGCCTCGCGACGGTGTTGGAATGAGCCGAAATTTGGCAGGTTGATTGGAAACGGCCCCAGAAATTGGACTCGGGGCACAGACCCTGGATCACGGGATTTTAGCCAAATTCCTTTGTTTAGGCCTCCGAATAATTAATTTTCATATTAATTATGTCAGGTTGAAAAAGTGTTGGACAGAAAATTAACAAAGAAAAGCCGCACCAGGGGTAATTTTAGCCTCGCGACGGTGTCGGAATGAGCATAAATTTGACAGGTTGATTGGAAATGACCCCAGAAATTGGTATCGGGGTACAAACCTGGGATTACGGGATTTTAGGCAAATTCCTTTGTTTAGGCCTCCGAATAATTAATTTCCGTATTAATTATGTCAGGTTGAAGATGTGTTGGACTGAAAATTAACAACTCAAAACCGCATCAGGGGCAATTTTGTCATTTGTCGCGACGATTTCGGAATGGGCCGAAATTTTGCAAGTTGATTGGAAACAGCCCCAGAAATTGGACTCGGGGCACAGACCTCGGTTCACGGGATTTTAGCCAAATTCCTTCGTTTAGGACTCCGAATTATAAATTTCCGTATTAATTATATCAGGTTGAAGAAGTGTTGGACAGAATATTATCAAAGAAAATCTGCACCATGGGAAATTTCAGCCTCGTGACGGTGTCGGAGTAGGCATAAATTTGGTAGGTTGATTGGAAACGGCCCCAAAAATTGGACTCGGGGCACAGACCCGGGATCACATGATTTTAGCCAAATTTCCCCATTTAGGCCTCCGAATAATTAATTTTCGTATTACTTAGGTCAGATTGAAGATGTGTTGGACAGAAAATTAACAACGAAAAACCGCACCAGGGGCAATTTTGTCATTTGTCGCAACAGTGTTGGAATGGGACGAAATTTGGCTGGCTGATTGGAAATGGCCCCAGAAATTGGACTCGGGGCACAGATTCGGGATCACGGGATTTTGGCACAATTACTTCGTTTAGGCCTCTGAATAATTAATTTTCGTATTAATTATGTTAGGTTGAAGAAGTGTTGGACAGAAAATTAACAAAGAAAAACCGCACCAGGGGTAATTTCAGCCTCACGACGGTGTCGGAATGGGCCGAAATTTGGCAGGTTGATTGGAAACTGCCCCAAAAATTGGACTCGGGGCACATATCCGAGATCACGAGATTTTAGCCAAATTCCTTCGTTTAGGCCTCCGAATAATTAATTTCCTCATTAATTATGTTAAGTTGAAGAAGTGTTGGACAGAAAAGTAACAAAGAAAAACCACACCAGGGGTAATTTCAGCCTTGCGACGTTGCCGGAATGGCCCGAAATTCGGCAGGTCGATTGGAAACGGCCCCAGAAATTGGACTCGGGGCACAGACCCCGGATCACAGGATTTTAGCCAAATTCCTTCATTTAGGCCTCCGAATAATTAATTTTCGTATTAATTATGTCAGATTGAAGATGTGTTGGATAGAAAATTAACAACGAAAAACCGCTCCATGGGTAATTTTGTCATTTGTCGCGACGGTGTTGGAATGGGACGAAATTTGGCTGGTTGATTGGAAATGGCCCCAGAAATTGTACTCGGGGCCCAGATTCGGGATCACAGGATTTTGGCCAAATTACTTCATTTAGGCCTCCGAATAATTAATTTCCATATTAATTATGTAAGGTTGAAGAAATGTTGGACAGAAAATTAACAAAGAAAAGCCGCACCATGGGTAATTTCAGCCTTGCGACGGTGTTGGAATGGGTCGAAATTTGGCAGGTTGATTGGAAACGGCCCCAAAAATTAGACTTGGGGCACAGACCCGGGATCACATGATTTTAGCCAAATTCCCCCGTTTAGGCCTCCGAATAATTAATTTCCGTATTAATTATGTCAGATTGAAGATGTGTTGGACAAAAAATTAACAACGAAAAACCGCACCAGGGGCAATTTTGTCAATTGTCGCGACGGTGTTGGAATGCGATGAAATTTGGCTGGCTGATTGGAAATGGCCCCAGAAATTGGACTCGGGGCACAGATTCGGGATCACGGGATTTTGGCCTAATTACTTCGTTTAGGCCTCCGAATAATTAATTTCCGTATTAATTATGTCAGGTTGAAGAAGTGTTGGACAGAAAATTAACAAAGAAAAACCGCAGCAGGGGTAATTTCAGCCTCACGACGGTGTCGGAATGGGCCGAAATTTGGCAGGTTGATTGGAAATGGCCCAAAAAATTGGACTTGGGGTACATACCCGAGATCACGGGATTTTACCCAAATTCCTTCGTTTAGGCCTCCGAATAATTAATTTCCTTATTAATTATGTCAGGTTGAAGAAGTGTTGGACAGAAAAGTTACAAAGAAAAACCGCACCAGGGGAAATTTCAGTCTCGCGACGGTGCCGGAATGGGCCGAAATTTGGCAGGTTGATTGGAAACGGCCCCAGAAATTGGACTCGGGGCACAGACCCGGGATCACAGGATTTTAGCCAAATTCCTTCGTTTAGGCCTCCGAATAGTTAATTTCCGTATTAATTATGTCAGAGTGAAGATGTGTTGGACAGAAAATTAACAACGAAAAACCTCTCCAGGGGCAATTTTGTCATTTGTCACAATGGTGTTGGAATGGGACGAAATTTGGCTGGTTGACTGGAAATGGCCCCAGAAATTGGACTCGGGGCACAGATTCAGGAACACGGGATTTTGGCCAAATAACTTCGTTTAGGCCTCCGAGTAATTAATTTTCATATTAATTATGTGAGGTTGAAGAAGTGTTGGACAGAAAACTAACAAAGAAAAATCGCACCAGGGGTAATTTTAGCCTCACGACGGTGTCGGAATGGGCCGAAATTTGGCAGATTGATTGGAAACGGCCCCAAAAATTGGACTCGGGGCACATACCCGAGATCACGGGATTTTATCCAAATTCCTTCGTTTAGGCCTCCGAATAATTGATTTCCTCAGTAATTATGTCAGGTTGAAGAAGTGTTGGACAGAAAAGTAACAAAGAAAAACCGCACCAGGGGTAATTTCAGCCTCGCGACCGTGCCGGAATGTGCCGAATTTTGGCAGGTTGATTGGAAACGCCCCCAGAAATTGGACTCGGGGCACAGACCCAGGATCACAGGATTTTAGCTAAATTCCTTCATTTAGGCCTCCGAATAATTAATTTCCCTATTAATTATGTCAGATTGAAGATTTGTTGGACAGAAAATTAACAACGAAAAACCGCTCCAGGGGTAATTTTGTCATTTGTCGCGACGGTGTTGGAATGGGACGAAATTTGGCTGGTTGATTGGAAATGGCCCCAGAAATTGGACTCGGGGCACAGATTCGGGATCACGGGATTTTGGCCAAATTACTTCGTTTAGGCCTCCGAATAATTAATTTCCATATTAATTATGTAAGGTTGAAGAAGTGTTGGACAGAAAATTGACAACGAAAAACAGCACCAGGGGTAATTTCAGCCTCGCGACGGTGTTGGAATGGGTCGAAATTTGGCAGGTTGATTGGAACGGCCCTAAAAATTGGACTCGGGGCACAGACCCGGGATCACATGATTTTAGCCAAATTTCCCCGTTTAGGCCTCCGAATAACAAATTTCCGTATTAATTATGTCAGATTGAAGATGTGTTGGACAGAAAATTAACAACGAAAAATCGCACCAGGGGCAATTTTGTCATTTGTCACGACGGTGCTGGAATGGGATGAAATTTGGCTGGCTGATTGGAAATGGCCCCAGAAATTGGACTCGGGGCACAGATTCGGGATCACGGGAATTCGGCCAAATTACTTCGTTTAGGCCTCCGAATAATTAATTTCCGTATTAATTATGTAAGGTTGAAGAAGTGTTGGACAGAAAATTAACAAAGAAAAACCGCACCAAGGGTAATTTCAGCCTCGCGACGGTGTCGGAATGGGCCGAAATTTGGCAGGTTGATTGGAAACGGCCCCAAAAATTGGACTCGGGACACATACCCGAGATCACGGGATTTTAGCCAAATTCCTTCGTTTAGGCCTCCGAATAATTAATTTCCTTATTAATTATGTCAGGTTGAAGAAGTGTTGGACAGAAAAGTAACAAAGAAAAACCGCACCAGGGATAATTTCAGCCTCGCGACGGTGCCGGAATGGGCCGAAATTTGGCAGGTTGATTGGAAACGGCCCCAGAAATTGGACTCGGGGCACAGACCCGGGATCACAGGATTTTAGCCAAATTCCTTCGTTTAGGCCTCCGAATAATTAATTTCCGTATTAATTATGTCAGATTGAAGATGTGTTGGACAGAAAATTAACAACGAAAAACCGCTCCAGGGGCAATTTTGTCATTTGTCGCGACGGTGTTGGAATGGGACGAAATTTGGCTGGTTGATTGGAAATGGCCCCAGAAATTGGACTCGGGGCACAGATTCGGGATTTTGGCCAAATTACTTCGTTTAGGCCTCCGAATAATTAATTTCCATATTAATTATGTAAGGTTGAAGAAGTGTTGGACAGAAAATTAACAAAGAAAAACCGCACCAGGGGTAATTTCAACCTCGCGACGGTGTTGGAATGAGTCGAAATTTGGCAGGTTGATTGGAAACGGCCCCAGAAATTGGACTCGGGACACAGACCCGAGATCACGGGATTTTAGCCTAATTCCTTCATTTAGGCCTCCGAATAATTAATTTCCGTATTAATTATGTCAGGTTGAAGAAGTGTTGGACAGAAAATTAACAAAGAAAAACCGCACCAGGGGGAATTTCAGCCTCGCGACGGTGCCGGAATGGGCCGAAATTTGGCAGGTTGATTGGAAACGGCCCCAGAAATTGGACTCGGGGCACAGACCCGGGATCACAGGATTTTAGCCAAATTTCTTCGTTTAGGCCTACGAATAATTAATTTCCGTATTAATTATGTCTGGTTGAAGAAGTGTTGGACAGAAAATTAACAAAGAAAAACCGCACCAGTGGTAATTTCAGCCTCGCGACGGTGTTGGAATGGGTCGAAATTTGGCAGGTTGATTGGAAACGGCCCCAGAAATTGGACTCGGGACACAGACCCGAGATCACGGGATTTTAGCCTAATTCCTTCGTTTAGGCCTCGGAATAATTAATTTCCGTATTAATTATGTCAGGTTGAAGAAGTGTTGGACAGAAAATTAACAAAGAAAAACCGCACCAGGGGTAATTTCAGCCTCGCGACGGTGTTGGAATGAGTCGAAATTTGGCAGGTTGATTGGAAACGGCCCCAGAAATTGGACTCGGGACACAGACCCGAGATCACGGGATTTTAGCCTAATTCCTTCATTTAGGCCTCCGAATAATTAATTTCCGTATTAATTATGTCAGGTTGAAGAAGTGTTGGACAGAAAATTAACAAAGAAAAACCGCACCAGGGGTAATTTCAGCCTCACGACGGTGCCGGAATGGGCCGAAATTTGGCAGGTTGATTGGAAACGGCCCCAGAAATTGGACTCGGGGCACAGACCCGGGATCACAGGATTTTAGCCAAATTTCTTCATTTAGGCCTCCGAATAATTAATTTCCGTATTAATTATGTCTGGTTGAAGAAGTGTTGGACAGAAAATTAACAAAGAAAAATCGCACCAAGGGTAATTTCAGCCTCGCGACGGTGTTGGAATGAGTCGAAATTTGGCAGGTTGATTGGAAACGGCCCCAGAAATTGGACTCCAGACACAGACCCGAGATCACGAGATTTTAGCCTAATTCCTTCATTTAGGCCTCCGAATAATTAATTTCCGTATTAATTATGTCAGGTTGAAGAAGTGTTGGACAGAAAATTAACAAAGAAAAACCGCACCAGGGTAATTTCAGCCTCGCGATGGTGCCGGAATGGGCCGAAATTTGGCAGGTTGATTGGAAACGACCCAAGAAATTGGACTCGATACACAAACCCTGGATCCCGAGATTTCAGCCAAATTCCTTCGTTTAGGCCTCTGAATAATTAATTTCCGTATTAATTATGTCAGGTTGAAGATGTGTTGGGCAGAAAATTAACAACACAAAACCGCACCAAGGGCAATTTTGTCATTTGTCGCGACTGTGTCGGAATGGGCCAAAATTTGGCAGATCGATTGTAAACGGCCCCAGAAATGGGACTCGGTACACAAACCCAGGATCACGGGATTTTAGCCAAATTCCTTCGTTTAGGCCTCTGAATAATTAATTTCGGTATTAATTACGTCAGGTTGAAGAAGTGTAGGATAGAAAATTGACAAAGAAAAACTGCCCCAGGGGCAATTTGTTATTTGTCTCGACGGTGTCGGAATGGGCCGAAATTTGGAAGGTTGAATTGAAATGGCCCTAGAAATTGGACTCGGGGTACAAAATTGGGATCACGGGATTTTAGCCAAATTCCTTCATTTAGGCCTCCGAATAATTAATTTCCGTCTTAATTATGTCAGGTTGAAGAAGTGTTGGAGAGAAAATTAACAAAGAAAAACCGCACCAGGGGCAATTTCGTCATTTGTCATGACTATATCTGAATGGACCAAAATTTGGCAGGTTGATTTGAAACGGCCTAAGAAATTGGACTTG
>NW_019236979.1:0-2053 GCF_002742605.1 Olea europaea var. sylvestris
CATTTGGGCATTAACACGTACAAATGTCAAATGTATAGCACATCATGTACTCCTACGCGATTGTTATCTGCAGCTATTCTTTAGTTTTCTTTTCCTGTTCTATTTTCACTTCACGGGGAATTTATTTTGGCAGTACTAGAATGGACAAAAAGAAGCCAAACAAGGAACACTAATCATATTCGGATAATTTTACAGGTACAGACTGATTTTCTTACAGAATTTTCAGCTGCATATCAGCGTAACCCACCCTCGCCTTGTGCCTTTCAAAAAGTTCTTGAAGTGCTTCGACAAACTGCCCATGAACTTCAGCAACCTAAAATAAAAACCAGAAACAGAAACAGAATAAAATCTTGTCCATCACAATCAACTTTAAGTCACTAGAGCATTTGCAAGTAAAACACATCATAATACAGATACATTCTTCTTTTTTTTAAGTAATTATTACACCATACGGATTTCTAATTCCATAAGAGAAGAATAAAGATGCTGAATACTAAAAATACTTGATCTTTCATAGAACTGCAGAAACAATCAACTGTAACTACTAAAAGCATTGACAATATATCTTCATATTCTTTAAACAGAGAGCTCTGTGATGAAAGGTACTACTCTGCATTCATCCAGATAAAGTTTGCATACAAAGTTCTAGCCAAGGATTACCTCTTCAACAGTAGGTTGTGGGTTTCTCTTTGGCACAATGGGACGACCAACCACCACGTGCATCGGATGCCTAAGCGGTAGAGGAGAACTGTAACAAAAAACATTGAAAAGAAGTTCACGATAGATGAGTTCATCTCCTATAGCTACATTCAATTTTGCCTTTCCATGAATATAGAAATTCAATTACTAGATGGCAAGTGGCAAAATTATTGAGGAAAGATATCATAAATTGCAGTAGTTCACAAAGAAATAAAACAAGATTATTAAAAAAAAATAAAAAATGCATTGCCATTGCATCACATCAACCAAACCTTGACAACTAATACATACCACACCCTTTACCACAAGCAGTAAAGAAAAAATCAGTGTATGATCCTGAAATATTCCCACATTCCTTTTATCCAGATAAACCGAGTAACTGCCATCATGCTAGGCTCAAAAGCACGTAGAGGTTTACACCTCGAGGCACATGAGGCCTTTGTTAAAAGTCTTGAAGCTTATGCTTTGAGCGTCTTTATGAGGTTCATGCCTCAGGGAATCTGCCTGCAGCTGTGGTGTGTGCTAGGGTTGGCAACAGTTCGGTTATGGGTCGGTTCGGCCAAAACCATAACTGCACCACCAATTTTTTGACCGCACCATAATCACGTAAATCGGTTCGATTCGTATCTCGGTTTGGTATGGTTTGGTTCAGTTAATAACCACGAAAATAAATTATTTTTATAGGTTCATCCGTCAAATTGATATAAAACAATTTATGAAAAAGGTCAATGAAAATAAAAACAAAATATTCCAAACGAAAATACAAACATTATCCCAATTTTCAATTGTAAAATACAAATTTAAAAAACAATATTATAAATATAACAATACTAAACTTTTCCTTCATTCTTAAATGTTGGACATCGAAGTTACTTGATTCATTCTTCCCCACAAGTCTTACTAGCATAGATCAACATTCAAAGTTGATTCCTATATAGTAAATAAGAAATACAAGTAGAGAATACAACGATACTACCTATTCCAGAATGGTCTTAACTAAGATTTAAATAAAAAAAAAATATATACCTCTTCGTCAACTTCCTTCTCGCTAAACGTTGCACAAGCTCTAGAATATAATGAAGAAGTAGAATTTTCTACACACAATAGAAAAAATAACAATAACAGGAGCCATGCGTGAATTTGTGGTTTGTGGAGAGTATGGTTTGCATTTATATACTGTCATACTAATCCTATTATTATGAGCTAATGGTAAGTGAGTTGGCCGGCTGAATCAGGTAGATGTAATGGGGGGAAATTTGTTTTGGACTAGATAGAAAAGTAGTGTAAAGCCCAATAATCAATTCAATTTTGTGTGTGCGCGCGTTTTTTTTTTTTTTTTTTTTTTTTTTTTTTT
>NW_019236980.1:0-2053 GCF_002742605.1 Olea europaea var. sylvestris
AAAAAAAAAACGATCGAAATCCCCCTTATGTCATGATGATGCAGTGAGTTCAATCCAAAATGGTCACTACATTTTCGAAAAGTACTTATGGGCCCAAAATGGACATCGTGTGCCAAAGTTACGCTCAATTCTTCGAACGTCAACAATCAAGATATGTAAGTGCTCATTTTTCGAAAAATAAACGGTCGAAATCCCTCTTACATCACGACGACGCCATGAGTTCAATCCAAAACAGTCGGTACATTTCCGAAAAGTACTTATGGGCATAAAATGGAAATCGTGTGCAAAAGTTACGCTCAATTTTTTGAATGTCAAAAATCCAAATATGCAAGTGCTGGTTCTTCGACAGTAAAATGCCCAAAATCCCTCATACGTCAAGGAAAAATGGTGAGTTCAATCCAAATCGGTCGCTACATTTTCGAACAGTACTTATGGGCCCCAAATGGACACCGTGTGTAAAAGTTACGCTCAATTCTTCGAACGCTGACAATCCAAATATGCTAGTTCTCATTCTTCAAAAGAAAAATGGTTGAAATCCCTCTTACATCATGATGATACTGTGAGTTCAATCCAAAATGGTCGCTACATTTCTGAAATGTACTTATGGGCCCAAAACAGAAACCGTGTGCAAAAGTTACGCTCAATTCTTCGAACGCCGACAATCCAAATATGCAAGTGCTCGTTCTTCAAAAAAAATGCCAAACATCCCTCATACATCATGGAAAATCTATGAGTTAAATCCAAAACGGTCGTTACATTTTCGAAAAGTACTCATGGGCCCAAAATGGACACCGTGTGCAAAAGTTACGCTTAATTCTTCGAACGCCGACAATCCAAATATGCAAGTGCTCGTTCTTCGAAAGAAAATCATCCAAAATCCCTCATATGCCATGGGAAAGCGGTGATTTCAATCCAAAATAGTTGCTACATTTTCAAAAAGTACTTATGGGTACAAAAGGGACACCGTGTGCGAAAGTTACGATCAATTAATCGAACGCGGACAATCCAAATACGCAAGTTTTCGTTCTTCGAAAAATGAATGGTCAAAATCCCTCTTTCGTCACAATGATGTCGTGAGTTCAATCCAAAATGGTCGCTACATTTTCAAAAAGTACTTACCGGCCCAAAGCGGAAATCGTGTGCAAAAGTTACACTCAATTCTTCGAACGCTGACAATCCAAATATGCAAGTGCTCGTTCTTTGAAAAAATGCCGAAAATCTCTCATACGTCATGGCAAAGCTGTGAGTTAAATCCAAAACGGTCGCTATATTTCCAAAAAGTACTCATGGGCCCAAAACAGACACCGTGTGCAAAAGTTTCGCTCAATTCTTCGAACGCTGACAATCTAAATATGCAAGTGCTCGTTCTTCGAAAAACAAATGGTCGAAATCACTCTTACGTCATGACAATGCTATGAGTTCAATCCAAAATGGTCGCTACATTTTCAAAAAGTACTTACCGGCCCAAAGCGGAAATCGTGTGCAAAAGTTACACTCAATTCTTCGATCGCTGACAATCCAAATATGCAAGTGCTCGTTCTTTGAAAAAATGCTGAAAATCTCTCATACGTCATGGCAAAGCTGTGAGTTAAATCCAAAACGGTCGCTATATTTCCAAAAAGTACTCATGGGCCCAAAACAGACACCGTGTGCAAAAGTTTCGCTCAATTCTTCGAACGCTGACAATCTAAATATGCAAGTGCTCGTTCTTCGAAAAACAAATGGTCGAAATCACTCTTACGTCATGACAATGCATTTCTGAAAAGTACTTATGGGCATAAAATGGAAATCGTGTGCAAAAGTTACGCTCAATTTTTCGAATGTCGAAAATCCAAATATGCAAGTGCTGGTTCTTCGACAGTAAAATGCCCAAAATCCCTCATACGTCAAGGGAAAGTGGTGAGTTCAATCCAAAATAGTAGCTACATTTTCGAAAAGTACTTATGGGTACAAAAGGGACACCGTGTGCAAAAGTTACGGTCAATTAATCGAACGCGGACAATCCAAATACGCAAGTTTTCGTTCTTCGAAAAATGAATGGTCAAAATCCCTC
>NW_019236981.1:0-2053 GCF_002742605.1 Olea europaea var. sylvestris
TTTTTTTTTTCTTTTTCTTAATGGCTGGGTGTTTCGTCGAATCTTTCTTTTCCATATTCGTCTTTTATTTGGACTTTGTTTTGTGAAATCTATAGTTCAGACTGCAAGTTTCCTGATTACAGAGATTTGCAATTTGATTTTAATCTATAAAAAATTGAAGATTTTCTAATATGAGTAATAAATATGGAATTTTTATGATTGGTGATTAAATTTAAACAGTATAGTCCAATTTAGAATCTGTGATTATTTTAGTACAAAGAGATCTATCCTCAACTGTGATTTTCGTGCATTTGTCTTCTATTGTCAAATGTTAGTTTGCTTGTGGTATTTTCATTAGTAAATTGTAATTTGCAATTTTGAAAAGAATATGCTAACCATATTAATGTTTTCAGGAGAAGCGCAAAGAGAAAAGAGTCAAAAAGGAAAAGAAGGACAAAGGAAGAAAAGAAGGTAAAGAGAAAAAGGAGAAAGATAGAAGTGATGATAAACAGAGAGTAAAGAAAGATCGAAAAGAAAAACACAAGGACAAGAAGGACAGGGGCAAAGAGAAGGAGAAAGAGAAAAGTAGTATATCGGAGGAGGCAACAGTTGCTGGGAAACTTAGGGTGAACAATGGAGAGAAATTTCCTACAAAAGGAGGACATAACAAAGACACAGACATTTTTGTGAATGAAACAAAACGGGCTATCCTGTTTCAGGGTCAAAATGAGAGGAAATATATTCAGAACAGTTTGCACTCCCAGGGGATTGAGGAATCAAATTTTTTGCAGGAGTTGGACAGGAGAATTAAAAATGATGAGAAAGCTTCAGGGAGCCAGTTGCTTGAGAGAGTTTCAGGTACGGACAAAAGGGATCAAGATACTGCCATCAGTGTTGCTTTCAGAGATTCTTCAGGTGTATTGGCAGAAAACAAGGAAAAGTTCAAAGATAAGAGAGTTGATAATAGACAAATGGATGTACAAGGATTTAGCAAGGAGTTAAGTGGAAATGCAATGGCCCAGAACCTTTCTGGAATTGCCAAGAGAAAAGTTGAAGAGATGCCCAGACCAGCTGAGGAACAAAATAATAAGATATTGCCAAGTAAAGAGAAATCTATGGAAAAAGGTGACAATAATGGGGATGACAAACAAAAGGATAGAGATAGAGATCAAAAAAGTCATAAAATTGACAGAGAGAAGAAAAAGGAGAAAACTAAGGGTAAAAGTGAAACTAAGGAAAGCACACAGGTCAGATCCAAAGATGTTGGCAGGGATGAGGTTGGTGGCGATACCAGTTATAAAAGTACGCATATATTGGAGAGCATCAACAGTTCTGCTGTTAGTGAGGAAAATTCTAGGAAAAGGAAAGACTTGGATTCCAATGGTTTTCTCCATGGTAAGTTCTCTTGTTCAGTCGAATACTAGGATTAAATTCACACTTTCTCCAAAATATTTGTATTCAAGTTATTATGGAATAGAGACTTACAGGAAAACTTTGTTGGGCTGCTGCCTAACATGCCTGCTTCTTAAGAATGCTTTCATCTTGTGGCCTCGGTGTACTAGTACTTTGATGCTGAATAATATTATACAACGTTATTCAACTCCTAATTAACCTTTCTTTAGGCTGATTATTGTTGCGTATTTCACAGATAGTGAAGTCAGGCAAAATAAATTGCAGAGGCTCACTCACCAATTGACAGAAAATGGAAGGAAACTCGAATCAGCCCGAGATCACTGTGTATCTACCTTGGATAAGCAGGGGTTTCCGAACAGATTTCCATTGGATAACAAGGACTCAAAGGCGAATGGTATAATTGAAGCCGTCAAACAGTCAACTAAACCTAAGCCTTCTGCTGTTAGTATGTTTGGTGATCAAATTGTTGAAGCATTAAAGAAATCTCCCCTTCCTGATGCCAAGCATGTTAATGGAGTACCAAACAAATCCATGATGGAGGATCAAATTGTGGAAGCATCAGGTAGACCCCCTCATCCAGATACCAGGTATCTGAGTAAGATACTCTCTGTGCCCAAGATGGAGTGGCCCAATGTTGATGACCAGGAATGGTTGTTTACCC
>NW_019236982.1:0-2053 GCF_002742605.1 Olea europaea var. sylvestris
CGAATGAAAAGTGGTTTTTGATTTCATGATAACTTTGGGTTTGTTCATTTTTGGCGAATTGGAATCGAGCCATTGAAAAGTGAATTTTCATTTAATGATATCTTCGTGTTTGCTCATTTTTGGCTAATTGCTAGTCTAAATCAATTGGAATCGAACCAATGAAAAGTGGCTTTTGATTTCATGACAATTTCGGGTTTGTTCGTTTTGGCGAATTGCTATTCTAATTCGATTGGAATGGAGCTAATGAAATGTGGTTTTTGATTTCATGATGGCTTTGGGTTTGTTCATTTTTGGCGAATTGCTGGTCTAATTCGATTAGAATTGAGCCAATGAAAAGTTGTTTTTGATTTCATGATAACTTCCGGTTTGTTCGTTTTTGGCGAATTGCTAGTCTAATTCGATTGGAATCGAGCCAATGAAAAGTGGTTGAAAAGTGGCTTCTAATTTCAGGATAACTTCGAGTTTACTCGTTTTGGCGAATTGTTATTCTAGTTCGATTGGAATCGAGCCAATGAAAAGTGACTTTTAATTTCATGATAACTTTGGGTTTGTTCATTTTGCCGAATTGGTAGTCTAATTCGATTGGAATCGAGCCAATGAAAAGTGGTTTTCGATTTCATGATAACTGCTGTTTTTTTCATTTTCGGCGAATTGCTAGTCTAATTCGATAGGAATCGAGCCAATGAAAAGTTATTTTTGATTTCATGATAACTTCGGGTTTTTTCATTTTTTGCGAATTGCTAGGCTAATTCGATTGGAATCAAGCCAACGAAAAGTGGATTTTGATTTCATAATATGTTTGGGTTTGTTCATTTTTAGCGAATTGGTAGTCTAATTTGATTGGAATCGAGCCAATGAAAAGTGGTTTTTCGTTTCATGATAACTTCGGGCTTATTTGTTTTTGGCGAATTGCTAGTCTAATTCGATTGGAATCGAGCCAATGAAAAGTTGTTTTTGATTTCACGATAACTTCGAGTTTGTTCATTTTTGACAAACTGCTAGTCTAAATCTTTCGGAATCGAGCCAACGAAAAGTGGTTTTTGATTTCACGATAACTTCGAGTTTGTACATTTTGGCGAATTGCTCGTCTAATTCGATTGGAATCGAGCCAACGAAAAGTGGTTTTTCGTTTCGTGATAACTTTGGGTTTTTCGCTTTTGACGAATTGCTAGTCTAAAATTATGGGAATCGAGCCAACAAAAAATGGCTTTTGCTTTCATGATGACTTTGGGTTTGATTGTTTTGGCGAATTGCCCGTCTAATTCGATTGGAATCGAGCCAATGAAAATTGATTTTATGTTTCATGATAAATTCGGGTTTGTTCATTTTTAGCGAATTGCTAGTCTAGTTCGATTGGAATCGAGCTAATGAAAAGAGGTTTTTCATTTCATGATAACTTCAAGTTTGTTCATTTTTTACGAATTACTAGACTAATTCGATTGGAATTGAGGCAATGAGAAGTGGTTTTCGTTTCATGATAACTTCGGATTTGTTCGTTTTTGGCGAATTGCAAGTCTAAATCAATTAGAATCTAGGCAATGAAAAGTAGATTTTGATTTAATGATAACTTTGGGTTTGTTCGTTTTGGCGAATTGCTCGACGAATTGGATGGGAATCGAGCCAATGAAAAGTGGTTTTTCATTTCAAGATAACTTCGGGTTTGTTCATGCTTGGTGAACTGCTAGTCTAAATCGATTGGAATCGAGCAAATGAAAGGTGGTTTTTCATTTGATGATATCTTCGTGTTTGTTCATTTTTGGCTAATTGCTAGTCTAAATCGATTGGAATCGAACCAATGAAAAGTGGCTTTTGATTTCATGACAATTTCGTGTTTGTTCGTTTTGGCGAATTGCTATTCTAATTCGATTGGAATTGAGCTAATGAAAAGTGGTTTTTGATTTCATGATGAATTTTGGGTTTATTCATTTTTGGCAAATTGCTGGCCTAATTCGATTGGAATCGAGCCGATGAAAGGTGGCTTTAATTTCATGATAACTTCGGGTCTGTTCTTTTTTGACGAATTTCTAGTCTAATTCGATTGGAATCGAGCCAA
>NW_019236983.1:0-2053 GCF_002742605.1 Olea europaea var. sylvestris
TGCATACGGCTTACCCACCAATATGTTCTATTACGAAATTGACTTGCAATATATATGTGTGTGTTTTGACAACTGTCTATTTAGTCTCATTTCACTTATTCTATATGGACGTTTTTTATTTTGCTATCATAGTTGCATTTACCGTTAATTTTGGAGGTCAACATCAGTAGTTTAAGTCTGCCCAACTTTTTTGAAGTCACAAAGATTCGTAACCTAAGTTAGCATCCTCCATTGCACATCGGAGGGGCACACCATTTGAAACCTGTCCAACCATTGGAATGTATAGATAATTTATAGAAGTCGGGGAAAAAAGTGCTAAAATTTTGTCTTCTTAATTTGTAATCCCATCAGAATTAGATGAATACTCTTGTTTCTTTGATTGATTGCTTATGAGATATAGCGGAAAGTTATGTCTAGCTAATTTTTTCATTGAAATATTTCCTGGAAGAGCACCCGAAACAATAGGCATGTGGTGCTCTAGGGGATGGGAGTGAAGGGCGATCCTATACGTAGACAAGAACAATACCAACTCTACGGGAGATCATCTATGTTTGTAATTTGATCCAATTATTCATCTAAAAAAGGTAAAAGATTAAAAATCAAATAGATGATCACACAAAATGTTAGATCCATGCACAAAATTTTTAATCCGACCCAATTTTCTAAGACGGACAACGATATATTTTTGTGTGGTGCGTTTTCTCTAACTTGCCATAAAACATCCAATCTTTAGACAAAGAATCATTACATGTACGACTCTTGCAATCCTCCCAAAATGCTCCTTTGATTTGACATTAAGATCACGAGTTGCCCCCCACGTCCCAATCCTAAAAAGGAAAAGAAAAAGAAGTAAACCCCACAATGATTTGAAAGTCTGTAATTTTACAATAATGAAGCCTATTTAAGGCTAGTAAGTTTAATATTAAATCTTGTAAAAAAATCGTTTTTTTTTTTTTAAGGATGTATGATTAAAAAATAGAGAAAAAGTTTAAATTCATATGCAAAATAATTTTAGTAGAAAAATGGTATGAAAAATGAGTTTTAAAAACAAGACTCAAATGGAGCGACCATAAGGAACGTTAATTGATGTCGATGTTTCATGTGCCAAACGTAAGATCTTAAGCGGACACAGGTGAAAAATGATATTTTATATAATTTTAGTGACTAATATAATTTACTTGAATGTATGGTAAGGAGGGTGATAAAATTAAAATTTAAATGTTATAAGTTGTGAATTGTAAAATTT
This sequence comes from Olea europaea var. sylvestris, assembly GCF_002742605.1. Taxonomy (NCBI): domain Eukaryota; kingdom Viridiplantae; phylum Streptophyta; class Magnoliopsida; order Lamiales; family Oleaceae; genus Olea; species Olea europaea. The sequence continues at coordinate 1,247 of NW_019236983.1, forward strand.
GTGAATAATAGATAAGTACCAAGGATAACTAAATAATATGTTATGCAAGATCTATCGATAATCTAGATTAGATATGGCCCTCTAAGTCCACATTACCACCTTTCTAAAACTTGATTACAAGCTACTCGCTAATCAATTCTATTATTAAATCCTAGCTTCACTTCATGTCTCTTGGAATAGACGCAAATTGAGCAAAGGGGGATGTTTTTGAGGCAGCGTGTGGCTAATTGAGGCTATAGTCATAGACATACAGTATATATGTATCATATATACTCTCTCTATATATATCTGTATTTTCTAGAGAGAGAGGTCAGCATGCTTTGTGAAAAGGATCCTTGATCTTAGCCCTATAATTTTGGTCAGACTACCAATCTATAGGAGCAAATCATGGACTGTTAATCTTATCTCTAAAATCATGGATAATCAACCAATCTACAGGAGCAAATCATGGACACGGTTGCTATAAATTTGCTGCTATTCCTTGTATATTGATTCACTATTAATAGGCTTCCTAGTATAGCTTTTTTTGGTTTATGTATATATATAGCTTGCTGCCCTCATTGCAATTTGTGTAAAAAAGCCAAACAATTGTAATACACAGTATTTTTCTTACAGCAGAACATCTGTCCTTCTTTATCATTGTTCTTCTTTATGGCATCAGAGCGTTTTGACTCTAACGAGTACGATCCGTCTGCTTCCGCCATGACTTCTCCGGTTGTCTCTTACCCCACTGGTGGTCAGACTTTTGAACAACATCTAATCTCCATAAACACTAGCCAATTACAGCGCCTCACCACCTCCAGCTAC
>NW_019236984.1:0-2053 GCF_002742605.1 Olea europaea var. sylvestris
AAAAAAAAAAAAAAAAAAAAAAAAAAAAAAAACGTGTTTGACGTTCGCACATAGCATATTACAGGAAAAATATTTGAAAAAATCAATACAATCGACCTACACTGTCAGAAGAGGCAGTGACAGGACGGTGCCCGACCCCTCACATGGGGTCGGGCGCACAATTTTTTTGGCAATATTTTTTCTATGCGAGGCCCACATCACAGTGAGGGGTCGGGCACCGTTCGGTCACCAACACCCTGGACATCCGGATTTTTCCAAATAAATATTGACGATCTCAATCATTTCCGTAAAATATAATGCAGTTTGTTTTATTCGATTATTTTACTTGTCATTTTCTACATTGGTCAATATTTTGGTGCATGCATAATAATATTCCACTTGTCCAATAACTCATTGATATTACTTGTCTCAAAACATAATAATTATGTAATATGGGGTTAGCTGCTTGTGATTATCAGGTGATAGACCTCTTCATTTATCATTTATACTTTGAATGTTACAGAAATACCCTTTTTAATTTGTAAAAGTAAAATTTAACACAAATATTCAATCTTTTATATTTTGACTGTCGAAAAGCCCCCGTTTACCCCCCATTTTAAAGAAATGAAAATGAGTGGAATAGTGTTTTTTTTTTAAAAAAAATAAGTGATTGAAAAAGAAAGAAAAGTATTCAGTTTACGTATAATACTATTTTATGAAAGATTGTGTGGTTGAAAATACGAAATAAAAAAATAAAATTTAATGAAATTGAAATTAATGAGGGCCAAACTGGGGCTAAAAAATGTGAAGCTTTATTTTTATTTTCTGAATTATGATAATAACACTTTAATTATGTTAATATTTACTATATCTTTATAAAAATAAAAGTGCTTATAAGCACTCTTTTTAGCAAATTCTAACTTTGGTCATCCCAAAAATTTAAATCTTATTGTCCTTGTGAAAAAGAAAAGAATGTGCGTTCAATATGTAGAGAATAAAGCCTTGCCTCGTGCCCTCGGGCATATCTCAGTGGTGCAAAGGATAAGGGTGAGGTATACTCTGCCTTGCTGGCAGATGCAGTGTGGGGGTTCGATTCCTGAAACATGGATTTGAACTCTTTGTGGGCACCAGTGTTCAGGCAACTCTTGTTTCCTAATATGTTGGGGCACATCTCGCGATTAACCTCTCTCACAATGCTCCAAAAGCGAAGCGATGGAGGATCCGGGTTCAACCTTTGATAAAACCTTGCCTCTTTAACTAATACAATTATTAGTAGAAGAATAGCTTTTGACTTTCATCAGGTATTCACAATATATTTATTACCAAATCAATTAGGTTTGATATTTTTATTAATTTTCTTTAATGATTTTCCAAGATTTGACAAGAAGATTAGATTTCCAAACTGCCACTGACTTTTTGCATAAGAGGTTGCTTTCTATCTTCTTTACTTTAATTTGCAAAAGTAAAGTAAGAAAAATAAATATTTATAATAAACTATATAATTGATAAATATAAGACATTTTTGATACCCTTTAAAGTTAATTTAGCCCCTATTTGACATTTATTATTCCAAAATTCTTTAATTTATATACTTATTTTTAATCACACATTTATGATTCATACAACAAAATATTTTGCATGTAAATCCAAAATCTTTTTCCTACTTTTTTAACCACTCGTTGTCTAATTTTTTGAATACGATTAAACATTTAAAAACATAAATGAAATAAAAAAGAATCGAGGTCGGGATTATGTTTCCGGTTTCCCCATTCCAAATCCCCAGTAAGACAAGGCATTGTTGCCATCCTTAATCCAAACCACTCGATTTGGACTTGAATTAGACTGAACTAGACAATTTTGTTTCTAAAATGCAAACCCTCAGACTTTAATAGCAAATTTCGTTTGTAGGAACTAAAGTACCAGAAAATCGAAGATGGAGGTTCAAGTATTGTTCCGTTTGATAAATTTATAAATTATTTATAAAGAAGAATAGTGTAAAATATAATAATAAATTTCATAAAATATGTGAATAATAATAGTGATATACGTGATGTTTAAAATAACATAGAAGAAG
>NW_019236985.1:0-2053 GCF_002742605.1 Olea europaea var. sylvestris
GTCGCGAAAAATGACGAAATTGTCCCGGCGCAATTTTTGTTTCCGAGGAATATGTCAAATTTTAGCCCGTTCCGACATTGTCGTGAAAAATGACGAAATTGCCCTCGGCGTGATTTTTGTTCCCGATCAAGCTGTCAAATTTTAGCCCATTCCGACACCGTCGCGAAAAATGAGGAAATTGCCCCCGGCACGATTTCTGTTTCCAATCAAACAGTCAAATTTTAGCCTATTCAGACATCATCGCGAAAAATGACGTAATTGCCCCGGTGCGATTTTTGTTTCCGATTAATCTGTCAAATTTTAGCCCATTCAGATACTGTCGCGAAAAATGAAGAAATTGCCCTCGGTGCGATTTTTGTTTCCGATCGATCAGTCAAATTTTAGCCCATACCGACACCGTCGCGAAAAATGACGAAATTGTCCCGGCGTGATTTTTGTTTCCGATGAATCTGTCAAATCTTAGCCCGTTCCGACATTGTCGCGAAAAATGACGAAATTGCCCCCCGCGCGATTTTTGTTCCCGATCAAGCTTTCAAATTTTACCCCATTCCGACACAGTCGCGAAAAATGACGAAATTGCCCCGGACGCGATTTTTATTTCCGATGAATCTGTCAAATTTTAGCCCGTTCCGACATTGTCGCGAAAAATGACGAAATTGCCCCCGGCGCGATTTTTGTTCCCGATCAAGCTGTCAAATTTTAGCCCATTCCGACATCGTCGCGAAAAATGAGGAAATTGCCCTCGGCGTAATTTTTGTTTCCGATGAATCTGTTAAATTTTAGCCCATTCCGACACCGTCGCGAAAAATGACGAAATTGTCCCTGTGCGATTTTTGTTTCCGATGAATCTGTCAAATTTTAGCCCGTTCCGACATTGTCGCGAAAAATGAGGAAATTGCCCCCGGCGCGATTTCTGTTTCCGATCAATCAGTCAAATTTTAGCCCATTCAAATACCGTCGCAAAAAATGACGAAATTGCCCTCGACGCGAACCGTCGCGAAAAAGGAGGAAATTGCCCCCGGCGCGATTTCTGTTTTCGATCAATCAGTCAAATTTTAGCCCATTCAGACATCGTCGCGAAAAATGACGTAATTTCCCCGGTGCGATATTTGTTTCCGACGAATCTGTCAAATTTTAGCCCATTCAGATACCGTTGCGAAAAATGACAAAATTGCCCTCGGTGCGATTTTTGTTTCCGATCGTTCAGTCCAATTTTAGCCCATTCCGACACCGTCGCGAAAAATGACGAAATTGCCCCCGGCGCGATTTTTGTTCCCGATCAAGCTGTCAAATTTTAGCCCATTCCGACATCGTCGCGAAAAATGAGGAAATTGCCCTCGGCGCAATTTTTGTTTCCGATGAATCTGTCTTATTTTAGCCCATTCCGACACCGTCGCGAAAAATGACGAAATTGCCCCGGGCGCATTTTTGTTTCCAATCAATCAGTCAAATTTTAGACCATTCCGGCACCGTTGCAAAAAATGACGAAGTTTTCCCCCGCGATTTTTGATTCTGATTAATTTGTCAAATTTTAGTCCATTCCGACACCGTCGCGAAAAATGACGAAATTGCCCCGGGCGCATTTTTGTTTCCAATCAATCAGTCAAATTTTAGACCATTCCGGCACCGTCGCGGAAAATGACGAAGTTTTCCCCGCGCGATTTTTGTTTCCGATTAATTTGTCAAATTTAAGCCCATTCCGACACCGTCGCGAAAAATGACGAAATTGGCCCGGGCGCGATTTTTGTTTCTGATCAATCAGTCAAATTTTAGCTCATTCAGACACCGCCGCAAGAAATGACGAAATTGCCCCCCGCGGGATTTTTGTTTTTGATCAATCAGTCAAATTTTAGCCCATTCAGATAACGTCGCGAAAAATGACGAAATTGCCCTCGGTGCGATTTTTGTTTCCGATCGATCAGTCAAATTTTAGCCCATTTCGACAACATCGCGAAAAATGACGAAATTGTCCCCGGGCGCGATTTTTGTTTCCGATGAATCTGTCAAATTTTAGCCCGTTCCGACATTGTCGCGAAAAATGACGAAATTGCCC
>NW_019236986.1:0-2053 GCF_002742605.1 Olea europaea var. sylvestris
TTCGAAAAATCGCCAAAATCCCTCGTACGTCACGACGAAGTGGTGAGTTCAATCCAAAACGGCCGCTACGTTTCCAAAAAGTTGTTATGGGCCCAAAACGGACACCGTTTGCAAAAGTTACGCTCAATACTTTGTCCGTCGACTCTCCAAGCGTTCTAAATATACAAGCGCTCATTATTTCGAAAAATGGCCAAAATCCCTCATACGTCACGACGAAGTTGTGAGTTCAATCTAAAACGGTCGCTACATTTCCAAAAATTTCTTGTGGGCCCAAAATGGACACCGTGTGCAAAAGTTACGCTCAATTCTTCGTCCACCGACACTTCAAGCGTTCCAAATATGCAAGTGCTCATTCTTTTGAAAAATGGCCAAAATCCCTCGTACGTCACGATGAAGTTGTGTGTTCAATCCAAAATGGTCGCTACATTTTAAAAAAGTACTTATGGGCCCAAAACGGACACCGTGTGCAAAGGCTACGCTCAATTTTTCATACGCCGACAATCCTAGCGTTCCAAATATTCAAGTGCTCATTCTTTTGAAAAATCGCCAAAATCCCTCATACGTCACGATGAAGTGGTGAGTTCAATCCAAAACGGTCGCTACGTTTCAAAAAAGTTCTTATGGGCCCAAAACGGTCACCGTGTGCAACAGTTACGCTCAACTCTTCGTCCGCCGACTCTCCAAGCGTTCTAAATATACAAATGCTCATTCTTTTGAAAAATGGCCAAAATTCCTCATACATCACGACGAAATGGTGAGTTCAATCAAAAACGGTCGCTACAATTCCAAAAAGTTCTTGTGGGCCCAAAATGGACACCATGTGCAAAAGTTACGCTCAATTCTTCGTACGCCGACAATCCAAGCGTTCCAAATATGCAAGTGCTCATTCTTTCCAAAAATGGCCAAAATCCCTCGTACGTGACGTTGAAGTTGTGAGTTCAATCCAAAATGGTCGCTACATTTCCAAAAAGTACTTCTGGGCCCAAAACGGACACCGTGTGCAAAATTTACGCTCAATTCCTCGTACGCGGACAATCCAAGCATTCCAAATATGCAAGTGTTCATTCTTTCAAAAAATGGCCAAAATCCCTCATACATCATGACGAAGTGGTGAGTTCAATCCAAAACGGTCGCTACATTTCCAAAAAGTTCTTGTGGGCCCAAAACGGACACCGTGTGCAAAAGTTACGCCCAATTCTTCGTCCGTCGACCCTCCGAGCGTTCTAAATATACAAGCGCTCATTATTTTGAAAAATGGCCAAAATCCCGCATACGTCACGACGAAGTTGTGAGTTCAATCCAAAACGGTCGTTACATTTCCAAAAAGTTCTTGTGGGCCCAAAACGGACACCGTGCGCAAAAGTTACGCTCAATTCTTCGTACGCCGACAATCCAAGCGTTCAAAATATGCAAGTGCTCATTTTTTCGAAAAATGGCCGAAATCCCTCTTATGTCAAGATGAAGTGGTGAGATGAATCAAAAACGGTCGCTACATTTCCAAAAAGTACTTATGGGCCCAAAACGGACACCGTGCGCAAAAGTTACGCTCAATTCTTCGTCCGCCAACTCTCCTAGTGTTCCAAATATGCATGTACTCATTCTTTCGTAAAATGGCCAAAATCCCTCGTACGTCACGATGAAGTGGTGAGTTCAATCAAAAACGGTCGCTACATTTCCAAAAAGTACTTATGGGCCCAAAACGGACACCGTGCGCAAAAGTTACGCTCAATTCTTCGTCCGCCAACTCTCCTAGTGTTCCAAATATGCATGTACTCATTCTTTCGTAAAATGGCCAAAATCCCTCTTATGTCACGACGAAGTGGTGAGTTCAATCCAAAATGGTCGCTACATTTCCAAAAAGTACTTGTGGGCCCAAAATGGACACCGTGTCCAAAAGTTACGCTCAATTCTTCGTCCGCCGACTCTCCAGGCGTTCTAAATATAAAAGTGCTCATTCTTTCGAAAAATTACCAAAATCCCTCGTACGTCAGGACGAAGTGGTGAGTTCAATCCAAAACGGCCGCTACGTTTCCAAAAAGTTCTTATGGGCCCA